>NC_137019.1:23539457-23584457 GCF_032717465.1 Coenobita brevimanus | reverse complement strand
AGCCGAGACAGGACAACACACTCCCCATTTACTCATCCATTCAAACACATTCATTCGCATCTTAGCCCCAAAGGGGAGAACGGACAGATCCTCACCGCACCACACCGCACAAGGGTCAACAGCACAATGCAATCAGTGACATCCGCAGCAGGGCCCGACAGCAGAACTGGTTTACCCCTGCCACATCATAACGGACCCATCCCCTTACCCGCACCTGACCTGACTAGCTGATCAGACCAAATGTGGGAGAATATCCCCTCAGGGTTGTGTCATCACTTATTCATTCACAATTTCTCTCCACCCATTTCTGTCACGCACAGCCACTCTTCCTTGCTCAACAGACATCCCTCTCGCATCCAGCGCTCTCTTCACATTGTCCATCCATCCTATTCGTGGTCTTCCTCTCAGCCTTACACCTCTCACATCAGATCTAGTTATCTTTTTCACCAATCGCTCATTATCCATTCTCTCCATATGCCCAAACCATCACAACACCCTCTGCTCAACTCTACCAGCCATCTCTCGAACAACTCCAGTTCTCCTTTGCACTTCATCATTTCGCACTCGACCCATACGCGTCACTCCACACATACTCCTCAGACACCTCATCTCCATTACATTCAAACTTTTCCTCTCTGCTACACCCATATTCCATGTTTCAGCCCCATACAATGCAGTCGGTATCACAACACCCTCATACAGCCTTCTCTTTACATCCATTCTTAGCGAACGACATCTAAACACTTTTTTCATTCCCCCAGCACCTTTCCTACTTCATTCATTCTAAACTTCATTTCTGCATCTATTCTTCCATCCACAGCAACATGTGACCCTAGATATTTAAAACACTCTACCTCCTCAAGCAACTCGCCATTCAAAGCTATATTCATCCCCCTACCATCTACCAACCTCGTACACTTCATCACTTTACTCTTATTCTCATTTACTTTCAATTTCCTCCTTTCACACACTCTTCCAAACTCCTCCACCAACTGTCTCAATCTCTCCTCTGAATCAGCCACCAGTGCAGTATCATCTGCAAACAGCAGCTGCTTCAGATTCCACTCTCCACCATCAACATTCACCAGACTCAGACCTTCACCTAAAACTCTTGCATTCACCTCCCTTACAACACCATCCATGTAAATATTAAACAACCAAGGTGACATCACACATCCCTGTCGCAGCCCCACTCTCACGGGAAACCAATCACTCACAGCATTTCCCACTCTTACACACGCTCTACTATTTACATAAAAACTTTTCACCCCTTTTAATAACCTACCATCAAGTCCATACAATCTTAAAACAGTCCACAAAGCCTCCCTATCAATTCTATCATATGCTTTCTCTAAATGGTGTAATGAGTAGGCAAAAGAGCTACAAAGATTGGCTGATATTAATGGCCAACATGAGTTCTACAAGCCCATAAAAACCATCTATGGGTCAACCAAACACAACAGAGCCCCTATTTGATAAGTCGAAGGAGATATCCTGAAAGGCAAGCAAGCAATCCGAGAAAGTTGGGCTCAACTCTTCAATACCTTATTGAATTGAAGAAATCCAGTGGAGCACAATATCACTGATGACATTCCAAATGCTCCTCAGGCGGCAGATATCAATGTCTCACCTACACTTACAGACTCTATTCAGGCCATCCGAGCTCTAAAAATTAACAAAAGCCTTGGCCCTGATGGCCTACTATCTAAACCGAGCAAAGAAGGTGGTCAGTTCCTCCACGAGTGCCTCCATGATTCCATACTGATTTTCTGGAGCCAAGAACAAATTCCATCTGAATGGCTGACTTCTAATACTGTAACGATTATCAAGAAGAATGGAAACCGCTCAAATTGTGACAGCAGCAGACGTATCTGTCTCCTTGTGAATGCTGGCAAAGTACTACCCAAGACAGTGTTATCTCACCTGACAAATCATCTGAGTCAACACTTCCTGAAACACAATATGGATTTCCTAAGGAACAAAACACCTACGATATGATCTTTGTTGCCCGACGGATGTAAAAGAAATGCCACGGGTAGAACCGGGTCTTATATATTGCATTCATCAATCTTGCAAAACATTTGACACTGTCAAAAGAGAACTTTTATGGAATGCTCTTTCAAAATTTGGAGTTCCAAATAAATTTTTTACCATTCTATAGAGCTTGCATGACAATATGAATGCTCATGTGTCCATAGGTGGGAGCAAATCCGAACCCTTCAACGTGGACAAGGGAGTAAGGCAAGGATGTGTCCTAACGTCTGTCATTTTCAACGTCTGTCTTACTGCAGTCACCTTTTTAAGCCACCAGCAAATGAACAGTGATGATGGAATAAAAATCCATTTCCGTCTAGACGGTAATTTGTTTAATCTCAGACGTCTTCAAGCATAATAAAAGACTGAAATGGCTCATTTTCTACAGCTGCAGTGCGCTGATGACTGTGCTGTCCCTGCACATGTCCCAGAAGCCATACAATAGTCTCACCATCGTCTCCAACATATGTTATGAAATGCTCCGAATAAATGTCAGTAAAACAGAAATAATATCTCAGACAAACAACCCAGCAGAGACTCTTGAATTTCAGATAAATAGTGAAAACGTAAGGCTAGTAGAGAATTTAACCTACCTTGGAATTGTGCTCACATATAAACATAACATTCATGCAAAAGTCATTGCACGAATCATCTCAGATCCAGTCTTTGAAAACACCCACTTGAGAATCGAGACGAAAGTATCAGTATATTTTCTGATTTCTTATTTGTCCAACTCTTGGCATAGGCCTCACAGCCTGCTCCCAATGCCCAGTAGTCCTCCTCCTACATACCATACACTTCTACATGTCACCACTTTGGCGATAACACCCACCATCAATACTAAATACATGCTAGGGCTGTCTCATACAGGACTGGCGCACTGGTATTAACAGGGGCATTTTTAGGACATGTCGACGGATCTTCTGGTGGATCAGTAAGGTCTGATTTTATGACATTCAAATCCTTAAACTGTTCCCTGCCCCAGCAGAGACTTGAACTTGGATCCGTTACGACTGCAGGCCACCTCTCTACCGATTGAGCCACCGCCTCCCTCTGTACGGCTGTATCCCTCTCCACCCCCTTATACGGTTCTGAATCACGGACTACCTACCAGCATCTCATCAAACATCTTGAGTCGTTTCACATCTAATGCTTACAGCGCATCCTGGGACCCACATGGCAGGATAAAGTCCCTTACTCACAAATTCTCCAGTGGGCAAAGTCAGCCAGCATAGAAACCATATAAAGCAGCTGAGATGGGTTGGACACGTGTTCCGCATGCCTGAGCACTAAAGTCCCCGCCTGGTTCCGTATAGACAACTCCCTGCAGCTCGCCATATCCCAGGGCACAGAAAAAGAGATATAAAGATCATGAAGAATGCAGCATCATACCAAAAGATCTTGACACCAATGTCTCGAACAGAAAACAGTGGCAAGTTCTCTGCAGTGAAGGAATCATTCTCCTCAAAGAAGCTCGGAATCTGACCAGAGAAGAACGTTGACAACGGAGGCACAATCAAAACAGCGTTCTTCCAGCAAACCCGGACTTGACATGCCGACTGTTCGGCAAAGATTACGGATCTAGAATTGGTCTGCACAGTCACACATGGTGGTACCAAAGACAGTGAGAAACACACCATCCTCGTGGGTATGGTAGGCTTTATCTTCTGTAGCAGAAGGTAAAGTAATGTGTGTGTGTGTGTGTGTATATATATATATATATATATATATATATATATATATATATATATATGGGGTGGTACTACTACTCTGCGGCCAGGTTGTGTTAGGAAGAATACTGCCACCGTATTCCCTGCGTGTCGTAAAAGGCGACTAAAAGGGGCAGGGTGAGGGGACTAGGGACCCCCTCCTCTGTTTTTTAGTTCCTAAAAAGAGACAGGCCAGAGAAAGGGATGGGGGACTGAGTTATCCCCGTACCCTGAAGATTGGGTCTATGAATGTGCGTGGATGAAGTACGATTGAGGCTAAAAGGGAGGAGAATGGGAGAATGTTTGTGAGAAGAAAGTTGGATGTGTTAGCTTTGAGTGAAACGAAGATGAAAGGGAAGGGTGAGTTTATGTTTGGAAGTGTGAAAGGAAGATTGTCAGGTGTTGATAGAGGAAGGGCAAGAGAAGGTGTGGCCTTGTTAGTGAGTCCGGAAGCACAGCAGTGTGATTGAATGGAAGGAGGTGTCATCGAGAATGATGTGGGTGAAAGTGAAATTTGAACGTGAGTTGTGGGTGTTTGTGAGTGCATATGGGCCTGGTAGTGAAAGGGATGAAGAAGAGAGGGAGTCTTTCTGGAATGATGTTGATGAGTGTCTGCAGAGTTTTGGAGCGGATGTGAATGTGGTAACGATGGGAGATCTGAATGCTAGAGTGGGAAATGTAGCAGTTGAAGGTGTAGCTGGTATGCATGGTGTGCCTAGAAGAAATGAAAATGGGGAGCGAATGATAGCGATGTGTGTTGAGCGAGAGATGGTGATTGGAAATACGCTGTTTGAGAAGAAAGATATTTATAAGTATACATGGGTGAGACAGGAGGGTGGAAGGGTTGTTGATAGAGCTTTGATGGACTATGTGGTTGTGTCTAGGAATGTAATAGGAAGATTGTTGGATGTGAGGGTTCTGAGAGGGGAGGGTGGAGGTATGTCTGACCACTACCTGGTGGAGGGAAAGTTAAGAGTAGGTAAGAGATGGGTGAGAGCTAGGAGGGTTAGGTGTGGCAGGGAGGTTTTGAAAGTGAGTGAGTTGGATAAAAGAGAGAAAAAGATAGAGTATCAGGAGAAATTGAAAGATGAGTGGAACGCAATGAAAGATCGGGAAAATGGCAGTGTGGAGGAGGAATGGCAGTTTCTTAAGAGTGCTGTGGTTGGGCATGCAGAAGAGGTGTGTGGTGTGAGACGTGTGGGTGGTGGTGTAAGAAAAGGAAGTGAATGGTGGTGCGAGGAAGTAAGTATGGCTGTGGCTGAGAAGAGACGTGCATATGAAGTGTGGCTGCAGAGGAAGGATGAGATGTCATATGAGAGGTATAAGGAAAAGAGGAATAAGGCGAGAAGGGCTGTGCGTGATGCTAAAGTGGCAGCAGATGAGAGGTGGGGTAGGCGGCTGACAGAGAATTTTCAACAGAATAAGAAAATGTTTTGGAAGGAGGTGAAAAGGGTGCGAAAGGGAGAGTCTGGGAAGGAAGAACGAGTAAAAGCAGAGGATGGAAGGATATTAATTGAGATGGATGCAGTAAGGAAGAGATGGGCAGAGTATTTTGAAAGACTGTTAAATGTAGAGGAGGAAAGGGTGGCTGAGCTTGTGGCGGATGGAAGGGTGCAAGGAATAAATGTGTTGGGAAAGTTGAATGATTCTTTGATCACGAAGGAGGAAGTGGAGAAGGCAGTAAAGGAGATGAAAACAGGGAAAGCTGCAAGTATGGATGGGTGTGCTGTGGAATGCCTGAAGGGTGGTGGAGTGACTATTGTTGAATGGTTAGTAAGATTGTTGAATGTGTGCTTTGTGAAAGGTATGGTGCCAGTTGACTGGACAAGTGCTTGTGTGGTCCCGTTGTATAAAGGCAAGGGTGATAAGTATGAATGTACTAGCTTTAGGGGTATAAGTCTGTTGAGTGTTGTAGGTAAGGTGTATGGTAGAGTGTTAATTATGAGAGTTAGAGAGAGTACAGAGGGAGTGATTGGTGATGAGCTGTGTGGCTTTAGGAGAGGGAGGGGATGTGTGGATCAGGTGTTTGCGGTGAGACAAGTGTGTGAAAAGTATTTAGCGAAAGGCAAGGATGTGTTTTGGGCATTTATGGATTTAGAGAAAGCGTATGATAGAATTGATAGGGAGGCTTTGTGGACCGTTTTAAGATTATATGGACTTGCTGGTAGGTTATTAAAAGGGGTGAAAAGTTTTTATATAAATAGTAGAGCGTGTGTAAGAGTGGGAAATGCTGTGAGTGATTGGTTTCCTGTCAGAGTGGGGCTGCGACAGGGATGTGAGATGTCGCCTTGGTTGTTTAATATTTACATGGATGGTGTTGTAAGGGAGGTGAATGCAAGAGTTTTAGGTGGAGGTCTGAGTCTGGTGAATGTTGATGGTGAAGAGTGGAATCTGAAGCAGCTGCTGTTTGCAGATAATACTGCACTGGTGGCTGATTCAGAGGAGAGATTGAGACAGTTGTTAGAGGAGTTTGGAAGGGTGTGTGAAAGGAGGAAATTGAAAGTAAATGAGAATAAGAGTAAAGTGATGAAGTGAACAAGGTTGGTAGATGGTAGGGGGATGAATATAGTTTTGAATGGCGAGTTGCTTGAGGAGGTAGAGTGTTTTAAATATCTAGGGTCACATGTTGCTGTGGATGGAAGAATAGATGCAGAAGTGAAGTTTAGAATAAATGAAGTAGGAAAGGTGCTGGGAGGAATGAAAAAAGTGTTTAGATGTTGTTCGCTTAGAATGGATGTAAAGAGAAGGCTGTACGAGGGTGTTGTGGTACCGACTGCATTGTATGGGGCTGAAACATGGAATATGGATGTAGCAGAGAGGAAAAGTTTGAATGTAATGGAGATGAGGTGTCTGAGGAGTATGTGTGGAGTGACACGTATGGATCAAGTGCGGAATGATGAAGTGCGAAGGAGAACTGGAGTTGTTCGGGATATGGCTGGTAGAGTTGAGCAGAGGGTGTTGCAATGGTTTGGGCATATGGAGAGAATGGATAATGAGCGATTGGTGAAAAAAATAACTAGATCTGATGTGAAAGGTGTAAGGCTGAGAAGAAGACCACGAATAGGATGGATGGACAGTGTGAAGAGAGCGCTGGATGCGAGAGGGATGTCTGTTGAGCAAGGAAGAGTGGCTGTGCATGACAGAAATGGGTGGAGAGAAATTGTGAATGAATAAGTGATGACAGCCCTGAGGGGATATTATCCCGCATTTGGTCTGATCAGCTATTTCAGGTCTGGTGTGGGTAAGGGGATGAGTCTGTTATGATGTGGCAGGGATAAACCAGCTATGCTGTCGGGCCCTGCTGCGGATGTCACTGATTGCATTGCGCAGTTGACCCTTGTGCACTGTGGTGCGGTGACGATCTGTCCGTTCTCCCCTTTGGGGCTAAGATGCGAATAAATGTGTTTGAATGGATGAGTAAATGGGGAGTGTGTCGTCCTGTCTCGGCTACCTCCCTTTCCTTGGGGGAAGCAGCCTAGATATATATATATATATTGTTACGGAACAGAGAAAGATAATGTACACTTTAAGTGAGAATACTAAAAATCACTACTGTCCCGTAAAGTTCCAGGTTCAAACAAAAAGAGTTAGGTAAAATTACAAGTTAAAGTTTAATGCTCAAACTAACAACAAAACATTCAGGACTCATAAGGATAATGTAATGGCAAATAAACAGGTTAAATATATGGTTAACTGCAATAGCCTCTATTAACACGAAATTAGCAAGAGTAAATTTATCTAAGTCAGCCCTGATAAAATGAAAATACACCGGGTAATGCTCAGTTAATGCAAGATAAATTATTACAGATACAAACTATTATCAAAAATGACTGACATAAAACCCAACATTAATCAAAAAACCTCACTAGGCCTAAGAACTAACCTTATGCTACACAGTACAAGAAAAAATACAAGTTATACTCAAATTACACACAGCTGCTAGATGTTTGGAGATTTCTTGAGCACTCACAATAATAATATCTGTACACGGGAGGACAGAGATGTGAACAAAATGAGGAGCAGATCTAAGTGGCAATGATGCAGAGACTGAGCTCATTATATAGGGGCCAGCAGAGCTTGATACAACTTGTAAGAAGGACGCGCAAATGAAGCCATGGGGACAAAAGGGATGACAATCCCGCTCTCAACAACAGAAAGGACGACTTACTCTACTATAACGGTAGAAGGGGGGAACTGAGGCAGAACACGCTCGTGATCAAACATGCAGCATACTGTGCGTTAAAATTACACAAAGGATGATGAAATCATAGGCTATGTAACACCTCCCCACAAAGAAAAAAGAAATTTACAAAGGAAATTTCTTATTACTCTAAAACAATCTGTATATGGCATTACAGAACATGCAAAAGTCTTTCCTAATGCTACAAAACATGAGATCTCCCTAGCACGTTCAGTCATAGGTACTTGCCAGTATCCCTTTAACAAATCAAACTTACTTATGTACCTAGCCTTTCCGATCTTGTCTATGCAATCTTCCACGCGAGGGAGAGGGTAAGTGTCTGTTTTGGTTATCTGATTAACACGTCTGTAGTCGATGCAAAGCAGCTGTGACCCACCTGGCTTAGGGACTAGAGTGACAGGAGAACTCCACTCACTCTGACAGGGCTCAATCATCTTGTGGTCCAACAGGTAGCCAAGTTCCTTCTGGATGAGAGGAACTTTCACTGGGTTCACACAGTAAGGAGGCAATTTAATTGGCTTTGCATCTCCAACATCGACATCATGCATCAACACAGTGGTTCTTCCTGGAGTAGCACGGAACACTTGCAGGTACTCCTGCAGTAATGCCGAAAACTCCTGCCTTTCCTTGGGTGGTAGATGAGAAAGCTTAGTCTGGAGATCATTCATGATATCAGGATTCTTCCCCAAACTATCACTCAGGCTCATACTGCATGGGAGAGCTTCACTTGCAGACTCGGGTGGAACAGCTACAGTGCAGACTGGATTATTTTCGTCCCACCTGTGATATAACTTTAGCATGTTGATGTGACATAGTTGCTTGTTCTTTCTACGATCTGGTGTGGCGATGACATAGTTGACATCACTGAGTTTCTTCTCCACGAAATAAGGACCACTAAACTTGGCTTGAAGAGGTTGCCCATGAACTGGTAGCAGAATCAAAACCTGATCTCCTGGCTGAAAGTGGCCTAACCTGGACTTCTTATCATACCAAGTCTTCATATTCTCCTGAGCAGCTCCTAAATTCTCTCTCGCCAGCTGTAAAGCAGTGGACAGCCGTTCTTTGAACTTCATCACATACTCCAGCAGGTTGACGTCATCTTCCTCCGACAGCCAGCATTCCTTGAGTAACCTAAGGGGTCCTCTTACTTCATGGCCAAACAGTAGTTCAAAAGGTGAGAAGCCCAGTGATTCACTTGGAGATTCTCTTGCGGCAAACACAACGAATGGAAGACCTTTATCCCAGTCTTTCTGATGTTCCAAACAGTATTTCTTGAGCATCGATTTGAGTGTTTGATGATATCTCTCCAACGCTCCTTGAGTCTGGGGATGGTAAGCTGAAGACGTGATCTGGGTGATGCCCAACTCTTTCAGAGACTGCTTGAAAACGTTTGACATGAAATTACTTCCCCGGTCGGACTGTAACTCCTTGGGCAGACCAAACTTTGTGAAGAACCCTAGCATTTCCTTAACCACGTTCTTTGCTGAGATGTTTCTAAGTGGAATGGCTTCAGGATAACGAGTAGCCATATCAATCAGGGTCAACACAAGAAAATCCTGAGGAAGTCTTAGGAAGAGGGCCCACAATATCCACCAACACAAGGGTGAAAGGCACCTCAAAAGGAGGAATGGGAACTAGAGGTGCAACCTTTTCGGTCTGATTACACTTCCCCACAACTTGACAGGTGTGACAAGACTTACAATACCAGGAAACATCCCCGAAGATACCTGGCCAGTAGAAGTGTTTCAAAATGCGTGCCACAGTCTTCCTCACTCCAAGGTGTCCTGCCAAACTGGAATCATGAGCCACTCTAATGATATCCTGCCTACAAACACGAGGGATGACAACTTGATGTACAACCTCCCATTCACAGTCGGCTGATGCTGTTGGGGGTCTCCACTTCCTCATAAGTACTCCTGACTTTACATAATAACAAGTAGAAGCACCGGCTGACTCTTCTTCACTGTAAGCAGAGTTAGCTAGACCTTTCAACTCAGGGTCAGCAACCTGCAACTCAACCAACTCTTGACGAGACAAATTATCAACACTACGGGGTACTGCCTCATCTGGTGAGTGGTCCAAATTAGCAAAAAAAGTGTCAGCTAGGATAACATCATCATCATCATTATCCTCTAAATCACCAGTAACTTTAGACTTAGCCCTAGTGACAGCACATGCAGGGAACACATCAGGGACATCACAATCCTGGGCCGCAGCCACTGGTTCAGTAGACAACTGAGGAGCTGGACACACTTGACTTCCACGAATATCATTTCCAAGTAAGAAAGTTACACCTGACACTGGGAGTGTCTCAACCAACCCAACCATAACGGAACCACTAACAAAACCAGACTCTAAATTCACTCTGCACAGAGGGACAGAGAAGTAATTATTTCCTACACCTTGTAAGATTACAGTTTCATCAGAGGAATTAACATTAGAGCCTAGAACACTGGTCAGCATAAGGGATTGGCAAGCACCTATATCACGATATATTTTAACTGATTTCCTGTCATTACTGTCCAGAGGACTGACAAAACCATCAGACAGGAAATTAGCACATGAACTCTTGAGAGTGTCACCCACGTTACTGCTCAAAACAGGAGCTCCATCATGAGAATTTAAGTTACCCCTCAAAGCAGGTTCAGTTAACTCGGTTAAAGAATTCTGGGAACTCTCAAGAGTGGACACTAGACCAATTGACTGAATATTTAAAGACTCCTTTTTGTTCACATCACGCTGTCTCCTGAAACATTTCTCCGTAGTATGACCAAGCTTACTACAATAAGTACATTTACTTTTCTGAAATCTAGAGGTGAAGCTGGTATTTACTTCCTGAGAAACATCATCTTTATTCTCTTTCCTGTTACCTGTACTCTGAGTAGAGGCAACGTACTTACTCTCAGCTTTCCTTTTTTCTCTAGAATATCTCTTGTGAGTGAGAACATATTCATCAGCTAAAACTGCAGCATCAGACAAATTATCTATTCTTTTCTCATCAAGATATAGGCTTACATCTTTATAAATACACCTCTTGAAGTCCTCCAGCAAAATCATCTGCTTAAATTTATCAAAATCAGAATCCACATTCTTATAATTTAACCAGTGCTCTAACAGATCTTCTTTGATTTTTGCATACTCAACATGGAATTGCTTATCTTGTTTATAAGTTGTCCTAAATTTTACTCTATAGGCTTCAGGAACAAGCTCATAGGCCTTAAGAATCAAGCTCTTAACTACATCATAATTATCACATTCATCTTGAGGCAAAGGCAAAGATGCATAAGTTTACTTGAGCTTTACCGGTGAGAACAGTTTGAAGGAGTACTGGCCAATACTTTTTAGGCCAATTAAAACCTGTAGCTACCCTCTCAAACAACTGAAAATACTTTGTTAAATCAGATTCATTAAAAGGAGGGACAAGTTTAACATTTTTAGCCACATCAAAATCATCAGAGCTAGATGATCCAGTTCCACTTTGTTTCATGCGATACTCTTGGTCTGCCTGAATCCTAGCTAGTTCAGTTTGTGCCTGAGCCTGTATCTGTGCCTCCTGAATCCGAGCCTGAGATTCAGCCTCCTTAGCATTTGCTTGAAATTCAGCCTCCTGAATACGAGCCTGAGACTCCGCCTCCTTAGCCTAAGACTCCGCCTCCTTTGCCTGAGACTCAGCCTCCTTAGCACGTGCTTGAAATTCAGCCTCCTTAACACGAGCCTCCTGCAGGGCTAGCTGTAACTTAGCTAATTCAATCTGCGTTTGCTCATTTGGAGGAGTTACATTAAACAAGCTTTCATTAATCATGTCAACAATTTGATCTTTAGAATGATGAGAGTGAACTGCAATTCCCAATTGTTGAGCAACAAGCTTAAGTTCATTCTTTGTTCTGTTTTCTACATCACACACTGTTTGCACATTTGACAAAAAATCCTTGGCTTCATCAAGTGTAGTAATAGTAGACATCATGAATAAGTAACAGTCACAAAATATCAAGCAATATCCTTATGATAATATCCTGAATATCCTGATAAGACGTCGCCATATTTATGTTACGGAACAGAGAAAGATAATGTACACTTTAAGTGAGAATACTAAAAATCACTACTGTCCCGTAAAGTTCCAGGTTCAAACAAAAAGAGTTAGGTAAAATTACAAGTTAAAGTTTAATGCTCAAACTAACAACAAAACATTCAGGACTCATAAGGATAATGTAATGGCAAATAAACAGGTTAAATATATGGTTAACTGCAATAGCCTCTATTAACACGAAATTAGCAAGAGTAAATTTATCTAAGTCAGCCCTGATAAAATGAAAATACACCGGGTAATGCTCAGTTAATGCAAGATAAATTATTACAGATACAAACTATTATCAAAAATGACTGACATAAAACCCAACATTAATCAAAAAACCTCACTAGGCCTAAGAACTAACCTTATGCTACACAGTACAAGAAAAAATACAACAGTTATACTCAAATTACACACAGCTGCTAGATGTTTGGAGATTTCTTGAGCACTCACAATAATAATATCTGTACACGGGAGGACAGAGATGTGAACAAAATGAGGAGCAGATCTAAGTGGCAATGATGCAGAGACTGAGCTCATTATATAGGGGCCAGCAGAGCTTGATACAACTTGTAAGAAGGACGCGCAAATGAAGCCATGGGGACAAAAGGGATGACAATCCCGCTCTCAACAACAGAAAGGACGACTTACTCTACTATAACGGTAGAAGGGGGGAACTGAGGCAGAACACGCTCGTGATCAAACATGCAGCATACTGTGCGTTAAAATTACACAAAGGATGATGAAATCATAGGCTATGTAACAATATATATATATATATATATATATATATATATATATATATATATATATATATATATATATATATATATATTCGTCTTCTCCTGAGCAGCTCCTAAATTCTCTCTCGCCAGCTGTAAAGCAGTGGACAGCCGTTCTTTGAACTTCATCACATACTCCAGCAGGTTGACATCATCTTCCTCCGACAGCCAGCATACCTTGAGTAGCTTAAGGGGTCCTCTTACTTCATGGTCAAACCGTAGTTCAAAGGGTGAGAAGCCCAGTGATTCATTTGGAGATTCTCTTGAGGCAAATACAACGAATGGAAGACCTTTATCCCAGTCTTTCTGATGTTCCAAACAGTATTTCTTGAGCATCGATTTGAGTGTTTGATGATATCTCTCCAACACTCCTTGGGTCTGGGGATGGTAACCTGAAGACGTGATCTGGGAGATGCCCAACTCTTTCAGAGACTGCTTGAAAACATTTGACATGAAATTACTTCCCCGGTCTGACTGTACCTCCTTCGGCAGACCAAACTTGGTGAAGAACCCTAGCATTTCCTTAACCATGTTCTTTGCAGAGATGTTTCTAAGTGGAATGGCTTCAGGATAACGAGTAGCCATATCAATCAGGGTCAACACTTAAGAAAATCCTGAAGAAGTCTTGGGAAGAGGGCCCACAATATCCACCAACACACAGGTGAATGGCGCCTCAAAAGGAGGAATGGGAACTAGAGGTGCAACCTTTTTGGTCTGATTACACTTCCCCACAACTTGACAGGTGTGACAAGACTTACAATACCAGGAAACATCTCTGAAGATACCTGGCCAGTAGAATTGTTTCAAAATGCGTGCCACAGTCTTCCTCACTCCAAGGTGTCCTGCCAAACTGGAATCATGAGCCACTCTAATGATATCCTGCCTACAAACACGAGGGATGACAACTTGATGTACAACCTCCCATTCACAGTCGGCTGATGCTGTTGGGGGTCTCCACTTTCTCATAAGTACTCCTAACTTTATATAATAACAAGTAGAAGCACCAGCTGACTCTTCCTCACTGCAAGCAGAGTTAGCTAGACCTTTCAACTCAGGATCAGCAACCTGCAACTCAACCAACTCTTGACGAGACAAATTATCAACACTACGGGCTACTGCCTTATCTGGTGAGTGGTCCAAATTAGCAAGAAAAGTGTCAGCTAGGATAACATCATCATCATTATCCTGTAAGTCACCAGTAACTTTAGACTTAGCCCTAGTGACAGCACATGCAGAGAACACATTAGGGACACCACAATCCTGGGTCGCAATCACTGGTTCACTAGACAACTGAGGAGCTGGACACACTTGACTTCCACCAATATCATTTCCAAGCAAGAAAGTTACACCTGACATTGGGAGTGTCTCAACCAACCCAACCATAACGGAACCATTAACAAAACCAGACTCTAAATTCACTCTGCACAGAGGGACAGAGAAGTAATTATTCCCTACACCTTGTAAGATTACAGTTTCATCAGAGGAATTAACATTAGAGCCTAGAACACTGGTCAGCATAAGGGATTGGCAAGCACCTGTATCACGATATATTTTAACTGATTTCCTGTCATTACTGTCCAGAGGACTGACAAACCCATCAGACAGGAAATTAGCACATGAACTCTTGAGAGTGTCACCCACGTTACTGCTCAAAAGAGGAGCTTCATCATGAGAATTTAATTTACCCCTCAAAGCAGGTTCAGTTAATTCGGTTAAAGAATTCTGGGAACTCTCAAGGGTGGACACTAGACCAACTGACTGAATATTTAAAGACTCCTTTTTGCTCACATCACGCTGTCTCCTGAAACATTTCTCCGTAGTATGACCAAGCTTACTACAATAAGTACATTTACTTTTCTGAAATCTAGAGGTGGAGCTGGTATTTACTTCCTGAGAAACATCATCTTTATTCTCTTTCCTGTTACCTGTACTCTGAGTAGAGGCAACGTACTTACTCTCAGCTTTCCTTTTTTCTTTAGAATATCTCTTGTGAGTGAGAACATATTCATCAGCTAAAACTGCAGCATCAGACAAATTATCTATTCTTTTCTCATCAAGATATAGGCTTACATCATTATTAATACACCTTTTGAAGTCCTCCAGCAAAATCATCTGCTTAAATTTATCAAAATCAGAATTTACATTCTTAGAATTTAACCACTACTCTAACAGATCTTCTTTGATTTTTGCATACTCAACATGGGATTGCTTATCTTGCTTATAAGTTGTCCTAAATTTTACTCTATAGGCTTCAGGAACAAGCTCATAGGCCTTAAGAATCAAGCTCTTAACTACATCATAATTATCAGATTGATCCTGAGGCAGAGATGCATAAGTTACTTGAGCTTTACCGGTGAGAACAGTTTGAAGGAGTACTGGCCAATACTTTTTGGGCCAATTAAAACCTGTAGCTACCCTCTCAAACAACTGAAAATACTTTGTTAAATCAGATTCATTAAAAGGAGGGACAAGTTTAACATTTTTAGCCACATCAAAATCAAAGAATGAGGAGGCGAAGGGGAAGACAGGAGGAAGCAGCTCCTGTGAGAAGAGTGGAGAAATTGCAAGATAGTGAGAAGAGGACAGAGTATAAGTGCATAGTGGAAGAAAGATTGAGAAGGTATGAGCTAGAGCAGATGGAAGGGGTGGAAGACGTATGTAAGATATTCACGGAAGAGATAAGCGCAGCGTGTGAGGCGGTTTGTGGAGTGAGGAGGAGATGCAAGGGTGTGCAAGGGACAGCATGGTGGAATGATGAGGTGAAACGAGCTGTGGAACAAAAGAAGAAGGCATATGGTGAATGGTTGGCGAGTAGAGGTAGGGGAGAAGATGAGAGAGAGAAGAGAGAGGTATATGTGAGCAGGAGAAGGGAGGTTAAGAGACTGGTGAAGGAGAGTAAGAAGAAAGTGGATGAAGAGTTTGGGAGGAATCTGAGTGTGAAATGGAGGGAGAGTAAGAAATTGTTTTGGAAGGAGGTAAAGAAAGTAAGGCAGTGTGAAAGGGGAAATAGTAGGGGAGTGAAAGATAGGAATAATAGATTGTTGGTGGAGAAAAGAGAGAAATTGAGGAGATGGAAGGAGCACTTTGAGGATTTGTTGAATGTAGAGAGTGAGAGCAGTGTGAGTATAAGTGGTTGGGGAATGGCTGGGAGAAGAAGAGATGAGAGGAGGGAGGAAGAGATCAGTAGGTCGGAAGTAGTGGAAGCGATGAAGAAGATTAAGCTGGGAAAGGCCCCAGGAATTGATGGAGTGTGTGGTGAAATGCTTAGGTATGGGGGTGAGATTGTTGTGGAGTGGATATGGAAGTTGTGTAGATTGGCTTGGGAAGAGGGAAGGGTTCCAGAGGACTGGAAATCACGTATAATTGTTCCTCTGTACAAAGGAAAAGGGAGAGAGAAGTATGTGGTAACCATAGGGGTATTTGCCTTCTTAGTGTGACTGGTAAAATATATGGTAGAATACTCATTGATAGGGTTAGGCATATGACAGAGGAGCTAGTTGGAGAAGAACAAGGGGGATTTAGGAAGGGAAAAGGGTGTGTAGATCAGATATTTGTTCTAAGATGTTTAGTGGAGAAGTATCTAGAGAAGGGAAGGAAAGTGTACACTGCCTTCATGGACTTGGAGAAAGCTTATGACAGAATAGATAGGAAAGGTATGTGGAAGGTATTAAGAATATATGGAGTGGAGGGGAAATTATTGAGTGCTGTGAAGAGTATGTACGAGGGAGCTAGGGCTACGGTGCGAGTGGATGGTGAGCTGAGTGAGTTCTTTGATCTCAATGTGGGACTGAAACAGGGGTGTGTAATGTCTCCATGGCTGTTTAATATATATATGGATGGGGTCGTAAAGGAGGTACAAGGTAGGGCAGTGGATGTGGGGGTGGCCCTAATGAATGAGGGTGAGATTTGGAAGCTTCCGGTGTTGCTGTTTGCTGATGATACAGTATTGTTGAGTGAAGATGAATGGGAGTTGCAAGGTTTGGTGAATGAATTTGGGACAGTGTGTAGGAGGAGGAAGCTGAAAGATAATGTAAACAAAAGTAAAGTTATGGTGTTTGAGAGGAATGAAGTCACAGAGTGTGAAGTGAGGTTGGATGGTGAGGATATGGAGAATGTGAGTGCATTCAAGTACTTGGGTAGTGTGATGAGTAAGGATGGAACTTTGGGGGATGAAGTACGTGAAAGGGTACAGCAGGGAAGGAAGGTTGTTGGCACACTGAAAGCAGTGATGAGAAATAGGGAGGTGAGTATGGAAGTTAAGAAGTCACTGCATGATGGTATTGTGATCCCTACCCTGACGTATGGAAGCGAGGCGTGGACCTTGCAAGAGGGGAACAAGTCAAGAGTGAGAGCAGTGGAAATGAGTTACTTGAGAGGAGCATGTGAAGTGACATGGAGGGACAGGTTGACGAATGAAGAAGTGAAGGAACGTTGTGGGGTAGATGTGGATGTGGTTGAAAAGATTAGGAGAAATACACTGAGGTGGTTTGGACATGTGGAGAGGATGGAGAATGAAAGACTGACTAAGAGGGTGTATGTAGGTGAGGTGGAGGGAGGGAGAGGGAGGGGTAGACCGAGGATGAGGTGGAGGGATGGAGTTGAGAGGTATATGTGGGAGGGGGTGAGTTGGGGGGAGGGGAGTCAAATGGTGGGTGACAGAGTGACTTGGAGGCGTTTTGTCTGCGGCCACCCTTTGCGGGATTAGGGCGTCGGGCTATAGATAGATAGATAGATAGATCAAAATCATCAGAGCTAGATGATCCAGTTCCACTTTGTTTCATGCGATACTCATGGTCTGCCTGAATCCTAGCAATTTCAATTTGTGCCTGTGCCTCCTTAGAACGTGCCTGAAACTCAGCCTCCTTAGCACAAGTCTCCTGCAGGGCTAGCTGTAACTTAGCTATTTCAATCTGCGTTTGCTCATCTAGAGGAGTTACATTAAACAAGCTTTTATTAATCATGTCAACAATTTGATCTTTAGACTGATGAGAGCGAACAGCAATTCACAATTGTTGAGCAACAATCTTAAGTTCATTCTTTGTTCTGTTTTCTACATCACACACTGTTTGCACATTTCACAAAAAATCTTTGGCTTCATCAAGCGTAGTAATAGTAGACATGATGAATAAATCACAGTCACAAAATATCAAGCAATATCCTTATGATAATATCCTGAATATCCTGATAATAGGTCGCCAAATTTATGTTACGGAACAGAGATAGATAATGAACACTTCAAGTGAGAACACCAAAATCACTACTGTCCCGCAAAGTTCCAGGTTCAAAACAAAAGAGTTAGGTAAAATTACAAGTTAAAGTTTAATGCACAAACTAACAACTAAACATTCAGGACTCATAAGGATAATGTAATGGAAAAAAACAGGTTAAATATATGGGTAACTGCAATAGCCTCTATTAACACGAAATTAGCAAGAGTAAATTTATCTAAGTCAGCCCTGATAAAATGAGAAAACCGGATAATGCTCAGTTAATGCAAGATATATTATTACAGATACAAAATATTATCAATAATGGCTGACACCTAAAACGCATGAATCACAAAAACCTCATTAGGCCTACGAAATAACACCTTATGCTATACGGTACAAGAAAAAAAAATGTAATAACACTTATAGTCAAATTACACAGCAGCTAGATGGTTGGAGACTTCCTGAGCACTCACAAAAATAATAACAACTGTACAGGGGAGGACAGAGATGTGAACAAAATGAGGAGTAGATCTAAGTGGCAATTAATGCAGAGACTGAGTTCATTATATAGGGGCCGGCAGAGCTTGATACAACTTGTAAGAAGGACGCGCAAATGAAGCCATAGGGGACAAAGAGTTGACAATCCTGCTCTGAACAACAGAAAGAACGACTTACTCTACTCCAAGGAGGAGAAGGGGGGAGTCCGGTCACTATGGAAGCCACGAGGAGAATCGTGATCAAACATCCAACATACTGTACGTTAGAATTATGCAAAGGATGATGAAATCATAGGCTATGTAACAATATATATATATATATATATATATATATATATATATATATATATATATATATATATATATATATACAGGGTGTCCCTCCAAAATATACTCACTCTATGACTGCCCATTACTTATACATTTTTTTTTTTTTCAGGTGCAACTAACGTGAAATAATGGCAGACGTACGACTAACTTTTGAAAAAAGAAAATTTGTCGTGTACAGTTCCATCTGCTTCAAACTTATCTCCGATGCGGGCAATGGTGCGTCGCGATGGTTGATCTCTGTGAAACTGTCTTCTAAATTGTTTTTGCACTTCCGTGACGTTTTAGTACTTCCAGTACCACATTATGACATATTTTCTTTCTTCAAAAGTTTGTCGTACGTCTGCCATTATTTCACGTTAGTTGAACCTGAAAAAAAAAAAAAAAAAAATTGCTTGAGTAATGGGCAGAGTGAGTACATTTCTTTGGGACACCCTGTATATATATATATATATATATATATATATATATATATATATATATATATATATATATATATATATATAATTCTAAGAAATATACAGTAATAATAATGTGGAATGACTGATTTGTTACATATCCGAGCCTTGAAGGCATGACTGACGTCCTTATCATAGCAAGCTTGTGGCCTTTTTTTTTTTTTTTTTTTCCTCCTTCACATCCCTTCTGGGATATTTTTCTCGTCCTTCGACTGGAGAACCTCAGCACAGCCAGTGGATGCTGCTCCAACCTCCACGCTCCCCTCCACCTCTGCACGGGCACTGGACACAGTACTAGCCTCCCAGCTCCCTTCGAACTCTTGACAGTCGGTGGATGCAGTGCCAAGCTCACAGCTCCCTTTCACATGTGTGCAACCAGTGAACGCAGTGTCAACCTTCCATTTCCCTTCGAACTCTGCACAGCCAGAGGATTCAGTGCCAACCTTCCAGCTCCCCTTCACTTCTGCTTAAGCAGTGAATGCAGTGCTACATTAACTTTCCATTTCCCTTCGACATCTGCACAATCAGTGAATGTAGTATCAACCTTCTCTCTCTCATCGGCCTCTGCATAGCCAGTAGATGCAGTGCCAACCTCTACATATGCAAAACCATTGGAGGAACTACCAGTTTCCCAGCTCCTTCTCCACATCTGCCTAGCCAGCTGCCTTATCTTCTCCGAATTTGCATAGCCTTGCGACACAGATCCAACCCCCCCCCCCCGCCTCTTGTCTTTGCCACAGCCTGCTGATCCATCAGAGTATGACAAGACTGTCGCATGTGGCGACCTGCTCATTGGCCGTCTCCTTTACCTGAATAGAAAAAAAAAAGTTTGTTCGGAGAGGACCCTACCAGGTTCACCCAAGTTTCGTATTTCCAAAGAAAAAGGATGGGAGAAGATGTCACGAGTATTTTTACCAAATCCTTGTAAATGAAGAAAACATAAAAAAGAAGCTGGCTAATGTATTGAAAGGAAAAAAAAAAAAAACGTTTTTCTGCTTCAGCTGTAAAATATTTTCTATGAAGTATATCAGACTGACAGAGGAAGGAATCAGGGATTGAAAAATGCCTGCTGCTTTGCTAACCATACATGAATATAGTATGCAACACACTAGTCACATGGCGACATGGAAGAAACAGGTCAACCTTGTTAGAGGGAAAACAACTGGCAGACAAGAAATGGAACATTATAGTAATCGTTGAGAAGAACATGTGGCGTGATGTCCTTACTAGACTGGTGGCAATCATAGCTTTTAGCGGAATGAAATATGGCTTTAACTGAAATACTTAACTGTCCAACAATGATCCAAATGGAACTAATAAGCATTATCAGTGCAAAATAATTGAGAAAATAGCGGAATTGGTAAAAGCATTAAAATATTATCCTGAAATTTGGACTGCTTCGCTGAACTGAATCAAAGAGAACAACTGTCCACCATAATCAGGACAAGAGCCGTCTCTGAACCACTCTTCACTATGGAGCAAGCACTTTGCGGCCCTATCAGACTGCAGAGCATTGCCCAAAGGAGAGCCGTTTCTGAACAGCTACTACCACCATCATAACTACCACCACTACCATCATCAAAGCTGCCATCGACACCACCCCTACCATAATCAAAGCTGCTATCGACACCACCACCACCACTACCACAGTTAAAACCCCCCATCACCACCACCACAGCTACCACCACCATCATCACAGCTACCACCACCATCGTCATCACAGCTACCACCACCATCGTCATCACAGCTACCACCACCATCATCATCACAGCTACCACCACCACCACCATCAGAGCTGCCACCATCACCACCGCCATTATCATCACAGCTATCACTATTTTCTGCTTAGTAAAATAGTTTGTAGCAACAATGAAGTAATAGACATCGAAGTGTAAATGTACTGTACAATCTCTGTCTTTCTCCCTCTCTCTCTCTCTCTCTCTCTCTCTCTCTCTCTCTCTCTCTCTCTCTCTCTCTCTCTCTTTCTGCAAAGACGCAGGAAACTATACAACATCGGGGAAATGCGCTACCGCCTTTTCCATTGCGAGTATTCCAACACTAATGGGGACATTTATTAGGGACGAAAACACCCTTCAGAAAATATCAACCGACATGAAACTGAAACTGGTTTATCTGGGACTCAGTTTCTATCATTCTACAGAGTTGCATCAAAATCCTCTTTCCAGGTTTGGCTGAGCTACACACACACACACACATGCCCAGGATTACAGTACATTAGATAGTGTTGCTTGAAGATACACCAGCAATAAAGGAACATTTCATGGGGTTTCTTGAGGTACGGGAATCAAGAGGGATAAATTTATCATTCTTCATTCTAAAGAAAAGAAAATTTAGACATTTTCTCAATAGATTGTTAAGCTCATTCATGATAATAGGGGTAACATGAGAGGAAAAAACAAAGGTACATATGAGAGTACATAGGAAGTATAAATAACAGGAGGCCTGTTGGCCCATAGCGAGGTTAACAATTAGTGAAAAAGTTAATTCTGCTAAGATGTAACCAACGTGTAAGAGAAAAGAATAGAACAAACGAAGGTTCTCCCCCACCCACCACACCATCCGGTACAACCGGAAGGACGAAGATAGAAGAATACCATGCTCATTATACAGAACAAGCATGGAAATTTTATACGAGAGGCACAAGAGGTGCGTCTATGCACTTTGCAATGTCTATTCTACAGATCTGTAAAAGAAAGAGGGTACACAATAGCAAAAATCTTACAGTTGTCAGCATACCTTCAACCTGGATATAAACAAGACTCAGTTACAGTAAAGCCTATAGTTTCAAAATAATTGTATAGCCGAATTTTAAACGGATCAATAGTTTTTGAATAAATAACTGTTACTGGTAGCCTAGTCCATCGTTCCACTACACGAATATTAAAAAAGTATTTTTTCCCTGTGTTAGTGCAACATCTCTTGATTAGGAGTTTCATTCCATTACTTCTACTGTAGTTACAATATCATTCTGTATTTCGAACAAATTATCATTTCTAACATCGTCAGTATGTTAGGTAGTGTAAATACTTGTATTAAATCTCTCCTGTCATCGCTTTTTTTTTTTTTTCTTTCTTTTTACAAAACATATTCAATTTCTTTAGTCGCTCTTTGTAGGGTAAATTTCGCAGCGATGGGATAATTTTTCTGGCTCGGCGTTGCACTCTCTCGAGTCTGTGTTCGTCCATAATAAGTTCTGGAAACCGCTGTTACAAACAGTGTTCTAGATGTGGTCGAACTAATGTCACATAAGCTTTAGTGGTTCCAACGGGTGTTTTATTATCAAAGTTCTTTGCAGTGACCCCGAAAATTTAGTTTACCTTGTTACTGGCTGGAATTCACTGTCTTTTTTTATAGGTCGTTACTGATTATGAGTGAGCGAGGGATGTTTAGGCTACTCTCAGTTAAGTTTTGAAATGAGCGGCCAGGCCCTACCTGATGCGGCCCGGCCAGGCCCGACCCTACCTTCACGCTAAGCCGAAGCTAATAACTTTACTCCTGTGTGAAGTACAGTTCAAATTCATTCCGTATGTCGTACATTCACTCAATATATTTTGTTTTCAACTAAAAACTCACCCATAAAGGCGTTTGAAACCCTTGGGATCGGTTTCACTTTGACGTGTGTGTGTGTGTGTGTGTGTGTGTGTGTGTGTGTGTGTGTGTGTGTGTGTGTGTGTGCGCGTGTGTGTGTGTGTGTGTGTGTGTGCGCGCGCGCGCAAGCATGTGTTTGTGTGTTCCTTGTATCCGCATGCATGTGTGTGTGTGTGTGTGTGAGAGAGAGAAAGAGAGAGAGAGAGAGTGTCTTTTGTCCCAGCATATTTGTCATTGTTCAGCTACCATCATGAAAAAATAATATATCAGAGGAAAATCGTGATAACATGGCGCTCTCTCTCTCGTCATGTGCTCACAAAGCGCACTTTACTGGTAATAATTAATCCTTCTGATCCTTCACATCTGCCACTTTTCACTCCGGTTAATTAACATATCCTGGTCGTTTTGAATAGACTGACAGTCAGTTTTCGTAACCAGTCTGCCTGCAATCTTCGTGTCATCTGCTTGCTATGTGTTAACCAATCACCATTCCATTAACATGATTTGTCAGAAAGGCCGTTGGCTTTTTGTTTCCCTAGTAGTCTTAGATAGGGGACCTTATCAAACAGGAAGTCTAGGTAGATGATTCGCCTGTATTTCTGCGTCCCAGTTATAGCACATGCTAGAAGAAAAATCAAGCAGATTTGTAAGGCATAATCTAGTACTACGAAACCCATGCTGATTATTTGTTGTATGATCATGCTTGTTAAGGACCATGGTAATTTTATCTCTAACATTTGTCTGTTTCAAAAATATGCGTAGTACTAACGTTAGGATTCTGGGGCTGTAATTTGCGGCACGTTTTTATAGCCCTTTTCAAAAGCTACTGATAAATTTGCGAGCGTGCTTCCACTTCCTTTACGACGCGTCCACACGTGTGCTAGAATAAGTGCTGGCAATATGTAAACAACACAATAACAAAGAAGCTGCAAACATGCTCGGAACAGCGGCGTCCAGACCCTATTGGCAACATCATGATGAAGTCTCAGTTGTCTCCTGTAGACACGCTTATCTCATCACCCCTTTTGCCAGTAAGCTTGAAGCTGCACTGAAGCATGTTTGCATACATCTTTCCAAATACTACTGGATACATGTATTCAAACATACTGCCAGCTGTGTTGTCAACACATGTTCGAGGGCACGTGTGGACGCGTCCTTACATGCGCTGCTTTAGCACTCACCACTCCAGCCTCATTCTCCCAACCTCTGAACCTGTCACTTAGCATGTCAATTGCCTCACTGTTTTTCCTAATTTCTAAACTAGGCTTACTTGCTAACTCGCAAAACAAACAGCACATACTCTCAGCTTCCTCTGTCACCATGAAATCTCATATAAACTCATTAGAACACACGCAGCAGGAGAATCGTTGGTCAGGTGCAGTTTTAACATCATCACCTGAGCAGGTCAGAGGTCAGACTAGCAGATCAGAGGTCAGAGGTGTTCAAACCAGGCTTCTTCAACTAAATTCGTGGTCATTAATTGTCCCATGTGGTATCCATACTTTACATTTGATTGCAGCCGATCTCACCGGTTACTCTGGATATTAAGTGAAACTGTTCGTATTGTTCCCAGTCTCCACCCAGAGATGAAATGCTCTTCTAAACTATGTCAAAACCAGCCTTAATAATCTTGATCTGACACCAGATGGGAAAACCAGGTAAAACGATTAGATGCAGTCAGATGTCATGCTGGACAAAGCAAAGAAGTACTGCTACAGCTCAGGGAATCTTCATCAAACCTTGTCATTAAAGCTGAGGTTCAGGTGTTAGGAGTAGCGCCAGCGTTTTAGCATTATCTCACTTGTGTGATATATTTTATTAAAATTCTGCACATTAGTAAACGATTGCAGTCAACCTCCAGGCAGCTTGGTGTGGCTGTGGATTTGCTTAGACAAACTAGAAAGTCTCTTGTTTGCTGATGCACAGACCTACTGCAAAGATCTGCAAAGAAGTGAATGTGGAGGGAATGGTGAAATAAGTTAGACTGAGAAGCAGGAAAAAGGTACTTCAGAATGTGAGTGTGCTGATGAAACTATCAGTGAAACACTACTGAATGGAAACAGTATTTTTTACTATAGTAATGGACACTGCCATTCACTCGCTTGATGGGTGGTTCAAGACCGTAGGAGGGATGAATGAATAGTTTGGGGAACTCTTAAATTTTTCAAACATGTCTAAAAAATTCATTGTAGACCAGTGTCAAATCCTAAGCAACACTCTTAATTCTGAGGGATAGCACGGAACTGGCTATAAAACTGCAAAGTTTTCCAGATTTGGCATCAAGCAACATGCCAATCACGGACTTTCTTATCTTCTTGCATAAAAAGAAAGTGACTGATAATTTTCCCAGCATGTGGGTAGATATGAGAATCTCAGCAACTCTCATGTAGGAGTATGTGCAGCATATAGGAGCTTTACTAACTGAAGTTATAAAAAACATATTTGAGCTCTGCCATGGTGCAAGAACGTCATAGTGTGAATCAGGAATAAAAATTTCCAGACAACTAATGTATGATGGTGTGACTGACGAGTTTGTTGCACGAAAGTGAAGGCGAGTCAGGTTATATATAAAAGTCTGATTAATAATGTTTGTTTTATGTAGAGAATTAATTTCTTGTCGTTTTATTGTGCTGTGATGCATTCCCCCATTTAAATTAAATATTATTTTGCATTATACTTTTATTGAAGCTATGATTTCTCTGTCCTTGTTCATTAACCTAATAAACCATAAATCTTAAAACAGCTGGCATTATCTTATTAAATAAATCTAAAACATACATTTCAGGATAAAAGAAAAAGAAAATGGAAAAAGAAAATAGAACAAGATAATATAGGCTACAGCTGAACAATGTTCGGAAAAGTCCGGAGTATTGGGTATGGAGTTATGATGCCAGAAAAAACTGCTTTTATCAGTAGGCTACTGCATGCAACGGGGCCTAAAGTAAACTGAGGACTTGCAAATGTGTATGATGTGTTGCAATTACTTTGTAAGCAAAGGTAGGCTAAGTAATGAGAGGTTATAATATTACCTTGCTAAGAGCGCCATCAACGCATGGGCTGGCCCCTGATATATAGCCAATAGACTGACAAACAGACAGACATCAAGTGCAGTCTGCGGTGGCAGTCAGAAGGTAAAAATAAAGGTCTGCAAGGCATGGTGTGTGTGTGTGTGTTTAGGTTCTTCATTAACCATTCAGTACAAGCCCCAACACTATGGGGAACAGTGTCTCTGAAGGCCAAGCAGGAAGGGGTGCACGAGGCAAACAAAATCGGTATCTCAGGGCATAGAAGGTATTGAAGTAATGATCATTACAAGCACAACAATGAACAAAAAAATTCAGTGATACGCACGTGGTAAAAAGTTGTTACAGTAATTATCATTACATGTTTTGAGATGAGTAAAGTGTTACATAGATACACACGTATGTACATACGTATGCAGACAGAGGCACATATGCACACATACATATACGAATATATCTATTCATATATGTATATATTCACGCACATGTAGCCGTATACATACTGCATGTACAGGATAGGTATTTGTCTGATTCTAAATAGTTGACCCTTAACAACGAAAGAAAACTGAGGTATATCGAAGAAAACATGCACCGCGACCATTAGGCTACGGTAAACCAAACTACATCTGCACTACACACACACACCTCCCTCTATGGAAGGGACCGCCCTCTCTATTACCTCCCCACCCAGCCTCCTCCTCGTTTCCTTCACCTCCCCAGCTATCATTTCCTCAACCCTCTCATCATTGACAATTTTCCGTCTCCCCCTTTGTTCTAATGGTTCCCACACCCAGACTATACACGAGGTAATTTTGGAATATACGGAGCGTCCAACGACGCCTGGCTGACCTTCCTCATTATGCTTCATCTCATCACCTTACTGTTACCTGCCTTCAGAAGGCCTTACCTCACTCTCGTCGCCCCAGACCCCCACCCAGGCTTCGGGGATACCACTGCTATCATACCCATTCTGGTCAAGGTCTGGTTACATTCATCGTCACTCTGTTCCTCACATCCTCATTACCAAATCACCTGCCTCTTCTCACACCTCCCTCTTTCACTTATTTCGCCTCACTGTCAACGATGCCTCTTTGTATATATGTAACGTCTATCTCAGTCCACCTGGGGGTGACCCCACCACTTTACCTACCCGCCGCTCCTCACCTATCTTTTTCCTGGACGATTTTAATGCCACTCATCCGTCATTTGGCGTTCCCGTGCTTCTCCTGCTGGGCATCGTCTCCATGACTTTTCCAATAACCATCATGTGCATCCATTCCCCACTCCTTATCCTGCTCATGTTTGGGGAGGCTATCTCGATCTCGTCTTGGTAGCAACGTGGTACAACATGCTGTCACTGTTGACATTGTCCCTATTCTTATCTCCGACCACCACGCCATCCTTGTCACATATTCCATTCCCATACTACACTCCCAGCACCGCCATGTCAGGAAAAAGATTAATATCCCTATAATGCTGCAACCCACTTTCAATGACAGGCTAACAATCTGGTTTGCCAGTCATTCGTTCACTACATCAATTGAACTTTACACCTCTCTAGTTACAGTAGCACAGACCTTCTATGATCATTATTTGCTGCAAGTCAACCATACGAAAACCTCTGCTCACCAGACTGGGGAGTGGGTCTACTGTACATGACAGCGAGGAGGACGTGCGGCGAGCGGCGGTTGTGTACCACACTGACTGCACTGCTGACAACCTCCAGTCCTCCGCTTATATCTCACCACAGCCTGGTCCTGGTGTTCACCAGGACTATTGGCATGACTTTCTCCAGCATATTAACGCACACACTCCTTGATCTAAGCTTGGCAACTTGTTAATAGAGTTGTTCAGTCACGAGAGTCCCCCTCCCCTCCACTCCACCACAATCCTGTGGAATATCCCAACAATCTAGTTGACAAATGGTCCACCCAGTCTCAGCTGACATCTCTGTATCCTCCCATCAAGGCTCGCCTCTCAGCTGCTAGTGGAAACAGGCTAGCATGTATTGCAGAGGCTCGCTCCACTCCCTCTCCCATCGATGATCATCCCATTACCGGTGAGGAGTTGCGCCTTGAGCAATTGCAAGGCACAGCAACTGCTCCGGGTGATGACAGGATCACCTATGCCACACTCAGACACATTACTCAAGTCCCTGGCAATCCACTACTCTCACTGTTCAACCTGAGTCTTTCCGAAGGTAGTCTCCCTGCAGACTGGACCCGTAGCACCATCATTCCCAACTCTAAACATTATTCCTCTGATTTCCATCCCATTTCCTTAACTTCCTGCATCTGCAAAGTCCTCAAGAGAATTCTTTTAGAAAGGCTCTGCAATCATCTTCAGGACCAGCTTTCTCCCCATCTTTTTAGTTTCCTCCCAGGCCGAAGCATACAACACTGCCTTGCAGAATTACTCAGTCACCTCATATCCTCCTCCCATCCAGCCTTCATTGACGTCAAAGCTGCATTCGACTTCGCAAACCGTGGCGTCATCCTTGACAAACTAGCCCACCTGGGTGTCTCTGGCTACCTCTTCTGCTGGCTGGAAAGCTATCTGTCCCGTCATCACTCTCTGGTTCTGTTTTGTGGGGTGGTTTTTGATTACCAACCCTTCAGTCTTGACAAACCTCTTCAATCTTCTCATAAATAGACTCCTCCATCTTTTAGGTCCTATCCCTGACTCCTCTCTGATCCTAACCTATGCTGATGATATCAGCCTCCACTCCCCTTCTTCCGTCACTGTTCGGCGTCTCCTAGTTAAGCTCAGCCAGGCTGCATCTGCTTGTGGATTGATTATCAATACTGCCAAAACCAAACTGTTTACTCGATCCCTCACTCATAGGCTTGCTTACACAACCAAAACACTCCTCTACTCTCATTTTGAGGTAGTGCAGGATTATACATACCTCAGAATTCCTCTCTCTTCCCTCTTTAACCCCTCCCAGTATGTCTACACTATCTCTACCCACCTCCACCACAGACTTAAACTCCTTGACACACTCACTTATGACTCGCATGGGGTTAGCATTCCCATCGTTCGATCATTTTATCTGTTATTTATTCGCTCCCTTCTTGATTCTCATGCTATCCCTCCCTCTCTCTCTCTCTCTCTCTCTCTCTCTCTCTCTCTCTCTCTCTCTTGTCCCCCCAGCACAGCTGCAACCACTTGAAGTGGTTCGATATTGGGTGATGCGTCTCATTCTTCGCTGCCCCAGGTCTGCCAGAGTAATCAACATGCTCAATGAACTCAATCCATGTCCCATCACCGATTGCATCCATATGCTTGGAGTCTGTTTTGCCACATAGTGTCTGACCACATTTCCGTCTCCTGCTTCATCCTTCTTCTCCCGACTGTTTGACATTCTCTCAGATTCCACTCACCTAGACCGAATCCGGCGTACACACTCACGTGCCAGGCCTGGCATCCTGGCTAAAAAGAATTCGTTCGGCACTCAGCTGCCCTCTCCAGCTTTCTGGCCGTGATCCCGCCAGTATCCAAGCTGATCTTGTCACTCCCATCCCTGCCGACTATTTCCCCCTACTTGAACATGTACGACTCCTGCTGTCCACTACACACCTTCTGCCACTGCTTCTGACCATTTAACAATCCCCTTACAGCTCTCCATCACTGGAACCCTCAACTCTGTAGCCGCACCTACCCTTTCCATCCTAGTCACGTCCACACTGACGGTTCTGTCCTCGCTAACGGCCAGGCAGGAGCTGCTTGCATTGCTTTTACTAACTCTGCTTCCCCTGTCTTCTCCACCTCCCACTGCCTTCCCAACTGGGCCAGCAGCATCCAGTATGAACTATCTGCTATACGCACTGCCCTTGACCTCCTACTCTCTCATCACCTACCACGTCTCATCATCAGCGATTCCCAAGCTGCCCTTGCCCTAATTTGCAACCCCTCCCCTGACTCCCCTCCCCTCTCTTAGCCTCCCTCTACTCCCGCCCTATCAGGCTCATGCTCTTGGTCTCAGGATTTCTTTTATTTGGATCCCAGCCCATGTTGGTCAAATCTGCCACGACCAGGCAGATCGCTTGGCCAGAGCTACCCATAACCTCCTGCCCCTAGCTGCCATCCACCTCCCTGTGTTCATGACAATTGTCCGGAGTATCCTTCTCAAGGAGTCCAAGAAGGACCTAGCCCTGTATACCAATGCTGAACGTCCCACAAGTCACTAGTGTCACCATTCAGCACTATGACACATACCATGGCGTGAGACACACCTATGGCAATCACCCTTCACCCGCCGCTGTGATGTGGCCATTGCCTGCATTTGCCTGCGGTATCACTCCCCAGGGGAAATCACCGGACGACCGACCGCCAACAGGCCATGTAAACTCTGTCACAGTCCCATGGATGAAGCATTATCCCATCATATCGTTAACTGCCCAGTTGCCTCCTTCAGACCCCTTGAACTCTTGTTTTCTTCTTTGTGTACCTACTTCATCACATATCTTGATGTGCTTGAAGACATTCTCACCCTTCACCCGGACTTCCCTTCATTGTAATGCCCTGGCACTAGGACAGTGATGGGACATTTAGGTATATATATATATATATATATATATATATATATATATATATATATATATATATATATATATATATATATATATATATATATGCTACCCCAGTAGGGAATGGGTGAAACAGAAGATAAGGTGATAATGAATGGAGTGAGAAGCAAGCCATTAAAAACATAAATATTTTTTCTTATCAGGTTTGCTGCCCGTACAGGGTGACCCTGGTCCCCAGCTGTGTTTACCCAAGCGGTCAACTTTTGCCTTCTCAACTGATAACACACCAGATGTTTTTCTCACAAATTATGCAGAAAGTTTCTCTTGTCCTTGAACTGTGAGTGACATTATGTGGGAGGAGCAAAGTAGGGATGTTTGCCAAATAGAAGCCTAAATGGCACTTTCGTCACGTTCTTGATGGCACGCAATTGGTTCTGTGTGGAATGTATAAGCCCCTCATTGGTAGCAGGTGCCTATTGTTTCTGTATGGACAGAAATTATTTTTAAGACAGCCTAGTGGTTAATTAGCTGAGGAAGGCGGAGTAAGTCTCCTTTATAAGCTCCAGAAAAATGTGAAGAGACACATTTGTCTTATTTTGTACACACATCCCTGTACACATTTTTGTCTCATTTTGTACACACATCCCTGTACACATTTTGTCATTTGTACACATTTGTACACATTTACTGTCACTTTACACTTTTGTCACGTTGTGTTGCACTTTTCCCCAACGCTACTTAATACGTGACTTTGATTACAAAACACACTGTTTGTGCACTATTTCCCATTTTTGATTCCTCCATATACACTAGTGGGTGATTTATATCTGGATTTAACCTTCGAAGTCTCCACGTTTCCTCGAGCTTTGTGAGTACTTAGCTTCTACTGAGTGTATTCTGGTTAGGTAAGAAATAACTTGTTTTATATTTGTATTCTGAGGCCTATATGAATCCTCCCTTTTGTAAAACGAACCCTGGTTTCATCTTTGGTTGTGTATGTTAAAGTGTACAGTAAAGTTAAGTTAGTTTTCTTGCAAATTTTATCTTATCCCTTTTGGCGCTTAATTATGAGTTAAGAGTGCACCGTAATATACACCCCATAACAATATATATATATATATATGATTTTCGGATAAAAGAGACTCCATATATATATATATATATATATATATATGGAGTCTCTTTTATCCGAAAATCATGGGACTTTCAAAGATTCGATTAATCGATTTTTTTTGGATAAAAGATACTGTAATAAATGTAGGATACAAGGGAACAGTACTGTACTCACCCATCACCCATTTCTGGTGATGTCTAGCCCACAACCACCACCAGCATCCCAAAAGCAACTCAACCATCACCAAAACAGTTAATACACTGTAGTAACTACGTATGTAACTGCACTTTGGTAACTGTAATAGAAACTGTCAACTTAAATAAATCTTTACTGAAATAAATAAACCTTCATTAATACAATTACGTAATTCACTGTATGCAGTTCAAGGAGACAAAGTCTTAAACCTAATTGTTGTTTTTTTCATATTTTGTTTTCTTATGTAATCATTTCCACATCATCCACATCATCTCCCACATCATCCAAATCTTCCGAGGTGGAAGATATATATATATATATATATGCCAAAATGTCCCACCATTATATATATATATATATATATATATATATATATATATATACATATGTATATATATGTATGTATGCCAAAATGTACCATCATTATATATATATATATATATATATATATATATATATATATATATATATGCCAAAATGTCACATCATTTTATATATATATATATATATATATATATATATATATATACAGAAATCTCTAAAATATCCGGACGCCCAATAACTGAACATCCCCACTACCCGGACATAATCGTCCTGGGATCCAACATTCTCAAAATGGTCCGAAAACCCAAAAAAATAAAAAAATAAAACGATTTTTTCCCGTCAGTAATTTGAACTTACCGCGCGCGCTGCGGGAGAGCATTGTTTTGGTGTGTCATTCCTCCGACGTCCGATAGAGCGCCCCTGCATCCTCCCCACTTTCCGCCTGTCTCTTCCCGCGAGTGCACGCTCGTCGTAATGGCTGACCACGTGATCGCTTTTGTGGTGGTGCCCTACCTGCTGCAGGGCCTCCTGCTGCTCTCGGGCTTCCTCTTAGTGTGTGTGATGATGGCCCCGCCCCCTGAAAAAAGGAAGAGAGTGGTGTTGACTCTTGAGAAGAAGCGGGAGATATTGGAGAAAGTAGATGCGGGGTGGTCTTCTTCCCGCATTCTCCGAGAGTTTAACCTGGCCCGGTCTACTTTGTTCGATATCAAGAGGTCCCGAGACAAATTCATGCAGTACATGGCTGACTTCTCGTCGAGAAGCAAACGCAACGTGGAAAGGAAGGTTATGTGTACCACCAAGTTTGCAGAAATCAACCGATCCACATTGATTTGGTATTGACAACAATGTGCTCCTGGTGTGATGGTACGTGGAACGGAGCTGAAGGCTGCTGCTGAGAAGTTCGCCAGGCTTCACGACACCCTAGACTTCAAGGCATCCGAGGGTTGGCTCTTCACATTCAAGTTGCGGCATGGCCTTACCAACCGTAAAGCACATGGCAAAGCATTGGACGCTAACGAGGATGGAGTTGACGAGTTTCGGCACAAGGTGAAGGGTTTGATCGACAGGGAGGGCCTAACTCTCGGTCAAGTCTACAGCACTGACGAAACTGGCCTATTCTATCGCTCGCTGCCAACAAACACTCTAGCCGAGGAGATGGAGAAGCGTGTACCTGGCCGCAAACTTTCCAAGGAACGGATATCTGCTTTGTGTTGTGCCAGTGCTAACGGCATGCACCGGCTTAAGCCTGTTGTTGTTGGCCACGCAAAGCAGCCTCGGTGCCTTCGTGGGGTGATGGATGTCCTTCCTGTTGTCTGGTACCATTCTTTGAAGGCATGGTTCACAGCTGTGATCTTCAAAGACTGGCTTCACCGTCACTTCGTCAAGGAGGTCATCCATTACCAGATGAAGACACTGGGAATCCCACGCGACCAGGTAAAGGCCCTCCTTCTACTCGACAATGCACCTGCCCACCCGTGCGACAAGGACTTGGTTGCTGAAAATGGCCGTATTAGGTGCATGTTTCTGCCACCTAATATGACTGCTCTCATCCAACCAATGGACCAAGGAGTGATCATGGCAACAAAGCGCCTATACTGTCGGAAGTTCCTGGACGAGGTGATGGTTGTTCTCGAGGAGGAGGACAAGCGCAGGGAGGGACGGGACACATGAGGCAAGCGGACTTTGGAAAACCTTCGCCACTACAACATCAAGTCTGCGCTGTACAACTGGGCTAGTGCATGGAAGGAAGTCCCTGTGAAGACTCTGGCAAATGGTTGGTCTCGTCTGCTTCTCGGAACGGATGTGGAGTACGATTTTCTAGGCTCTGACGTGGATGACTTCCATGCACGGCTACGTACGCACGGCGACAATGTAGATGTGGACGATGTTCGTGAGTGGTTGGATGATGACAAGGGCGATCCTGGGTATCAGACGTTGTCTGATATCGAGATCGCGTCTTCAGTTGCAGGTGTCAGTACCGAACTTGAAGATTCCGACGCTGAAGGCGACGATGACGTGGACTCCTCTCAGCAGGACACTACTCCAGCCATCCCCAAGCTGAGCACACTCCGGGAACATCTAGAGTTCGTCCTGGACTACTTGGAACACCTGGACTGCGACAGGGAGATGGGGCCCTTGGGACTCGTGGAGGAAGTGCGTGCTTTCAGGCAGCGCATCATCAATCGTCAGAATCGTCGGTCATTGCATCAATCAACCATTGACAGTTTTTTCAGGCCCGTGACCCCCGCTGTGCCCAGCCCTGGCTCCACTCCGTTGCCTCCCCAAGACAGGCCCTCATGCTCCGAGCCACAACCCAGCACATCAGCCACGGTGGAGTCACCGCTCGACGTGAGTTTGTGGCTGTCTTCAGAGTCGTCTGCAGTGGGTACGCCATCACCACGACCCAGCGATGCACCCCTAGGTCGCCTGCCGGTGATACTCTCGGACTCTGACAGTGAATAAACAGCAAGAACTTCTCCACTAGACCACACAGGAATTTTGAGTGTTGTGCAGTGGAAAAACCAGTGTGTTGTGTTAAGGATTTAAAGCTGTGAGAGAAAAGACTCTATAGAAACAAAATTTAACGTAAATAGACTTGTTTGTTTTGGCTTTGGAAAATTATGAGAATGGGAAAAGTTACAGTGCAACACTTAGTAAGTTAAAATGGAGCATTATTTAGACAAAAGTGCACACTGTGAAGAGAACGGACTTCTGTGTGTTACTGACTAAGTTCAGTGCAAGACTTCAGGAACAGTGTACTGTAAGTGCTTCAGGAAATCGTTCTTACTGTCAGAGTCCGAGAGGAGGCGGTTATTCATCGAGGTGGCCAGGGTCTTGCTGTAAGTAGCCAGAATGTTTCATACCGTACTTTTTTCCATACTATACTTACCTCATTTCACTCTTTAATGTCCTTTATTGGTGTGAATAGGGTGTTAGGAGCTATGCATGTGCAGTAGGAATGTGTATTTCTGAGTTAGGCTAGGTTAGGGTCCATAAGTACCAGAATGTTTATTAATGTATGAACATACTTCTAAACCCTCATTTTATGTTTCTTTTGCATTTATTTCGGTCATTTATGTGCCTTATTGGTGTGATTTGGGTCTTAAATAGGTGCTATGCATGTCCAGAGGGAGTTGTATAGGTGGTTCTCTGAGTTAGGGTCCATAAGTACAAGTCCATAAGCTGGGGCCCAATATCCAGACAAAACCAATAACCGGACCTACCTATGACTCTATTACATCGGATAATGGAGTGATTACTCTCTCTCTCTCTCTCTCTCTCTCTCTCTCTCTCTCTCTATATATATATATATATATATATATATATATATATATATATATATATATATATATTGTGACATAGCCTATGATTTCATCATCCCTTGTATAATTCTAACTTATGATACAATTTTGTTCATGATTGCATGATCCTTTGTATGATCCTAATGTACAGTATGCTGCATGTTTGTTCACGATTCGCCACGTGGCTTCCATAGTGACCAGGATTGCGTGTTCTACCTCACTCCCCCCTTCTCGTTTCGTTTTGTTTCGTTTTTAAAGGCTTCAACATGCTTGCATGTGTGGGCCTTGGTCACCTAATGGCGGCTCTCCACGCTGCACGATCCATTGCAGCCTCCCTGTTCAGTCCCATAACCCTAAGGTCATACTTAATGACCTCGTCCCATGTCTTTCTTGGTCTACCCCTCATAACCCCACCCCCAGTATTAACACTTCTCGCCTTCCTCACCCAATTACCATCCCCCATCCTCTCCACATGTCCAAACCACCTCAATCTACCTCTCCTCATCACAACACCAATACACTCTAGTCCCATCCTACCTCTCAACTCTTCCATTGTAAACCCAGCCCCTCCAGGCCTTGGACGCAGGGACGCACTGCACAGCCACCTAATCATTGTCATTTCTGTACGTCTGAGCCGCCGAATATCTTCCTCCTTCACTACCCAGGTCTCATTGCCATACAGTATTACCTACCTAACACATGCTGCATACAAAGACCCCTTAGCATGTAGGGAAAGCCCTCTCAATGTCAGGAGAGGCAAGAGCTCCCTGAACTTCTTCCAACCACTTCTCACCCTAGCCACAGAGCTAGCTCCAGCCCCACCTCCAGCACACAACATGTCTCCCAAATAACAAAACTCTTCCACACACTCAAGAGATTCACCAGCAGGTTCAATCCTTTCACGTCTGACAATCTCCACCTGCTCACCCCGGCACGCCTTACACATAAAATCAGCATTATCTCACAGTCTGCCTCTGATACCACTACATCTCTTATGCACCCATTTATCACACACACACTGCACAAGATGGAATCTACTTCCCACGCCCTTTTGTAGCAAACTGCACATAGGCCACTCTCCCCTCGTCTTTGACAGTACCTGCCACCAACCCTGAGATATCATCACTTTAGTTTTATCTGCATTTACCCTTAAACCCTTTTGCCACCATACCATCTCCCTCCATTTCCTAAACCTTTTCTTCCTTTCTCTCCCTTTCATTCTCTGCAATCAACACCAAATCATCAGCATACAACAACTCCCACGGGAGTCCATTTCCTAAAGAATCACGTGAAAGGGCTTCAAGTACCATAATAAACAACATGGGACTCAAGACTGACCCCCTGATGCACACCAACATTCACAGGAAAACTCATCACTCAAATCTCCATTCACTCTCACCTGGAGTGTGAGCACCCACATACATGGCCACCCAACCACCCTAACCAGCCACTCCTCCAAGCCAAGCTTTCTCATTGCCCACTTCACCACCTCTCTAGGGACTCTGTCAAAGGCCTTTTCCAAATCAACAAAAACAAAATAAAGATCCCTTCTCCTACCAATATATTTTTCCTGAAGCTGTCGTTCTTTCTGTTGTTCAGAGCAGGATTGTCAACTCTTCATCCCCTATGCCTTCATTTGCACGTCCTTCTTACATGTTGAATCAAGCTCTGCCGGCCCCCTATACAATGAGCTCAGTTTTTGCATTAGTTGCCACTTAGATCTACTCCTCATTCTGTTCACATCTCTGTCCTCACCTATACAGTATATTATTATTTTTGTGAGTGCTCAGGAAGTCTCCAGCCATCTAGCTGCTGTATAATTTCAGTATAAGTGTTATTACCATTTTTCTTGTACTGGCGTTAATTCGTAAGCCTTGTAAAATTTTTATGATTCATATTAGTTCCATACTGTCAGCCAGTATTAGTAATATTTTGTATCTGTAATAATACTATATCTTGCTTTAACTCATTATCCGGTTATCTCATTTTATCAGGGCTGACTTAGATAAATTTGCTCTTGCTAAATTCGTGTTAATAGAGGCTATTGCAGTTAACCATATATGTAACCTGTTTTGCCATTACATTATCCTTATGAGTCCTGAATGTTTAGTTGTTAGTTTGAGCATTAAACTTTAACTTGTAATTTTACCTAAGTCTTTTGTTTTGAACCTGAAACTTTGCGGGACAGTAGTGATTTTAGTATTCTCATTTGAAGTGTTCATTATCTCTCTCTGTTCCGTAACATTAATTTGGCCACCTCTTATCAGGATATTCAGAATGTTATCATAAGGATATTGCTTGATATTTTGTAACTGTGATTTATTCATGATGTCTGCTATTACTACTCTTGATGAAGCCAAAGATTTTTTGTCAAATGTGCAAACAGTGTGTGATGTAGAAAACAGAACAAAGAATGAACTTAAGCTTGTTGCTCCACAATTGGGAATTGCTGTTCACTCTCATCATTCTAAAGACCAAATTGTTGGCATGATTAATAAAAGCTTGTTTAATGTAACTCCTCCATATGAGCAAGCGCAGATTGAGATAGCTAAGTTTCAGCTAGCCCTGCAGGAGGCTCGTGCTAAGGAGGCTGAGTTTCAGGCACGTGCTAAGGAGGTTGAGTCTCAGGCTCGTATTCAGGAGGCACAGGCACAGGCACAGGCTCAGGGACAAATTGAACTTGCTAGGATTCAGGCAGACCATGAGTATCGCATGAAACAATGTGGAACTGGATCATCTAGCTCTGATGATTTTGATGTGGCTAAAAATGTTAAACTTGTCCCTCCTTTTAATGAATCTGATTTAACAAAGTATTTTCAGTTGTCTGAGAGGGTAGCTAAAGGTTTTAATTGGCCCAAAAAGTATTGGCCAGTACTCCTTCAAACTGTTCTCACCGGTAAAGCTCAAGTAACTTATGCATCTTTGCCTCAGGATCAATCTGAAAATTATGAAATAGTTAAGAGCTTGATTCTTAAGACCTATGAGCTTGTTCCTGAAGCCTATAGAGTAAAATTTAGGACAACTTATAAGCAAGATAAGCAATCCCATGTTGAGTATGCAAAAATCAAAGAAGATCTGTTAGAGCAGTGGTTAAATTCTAAGAATGTAAATTCTGATTTTGATAAATTTGAGGAGCAGATGATTTTGCTGGAGGACTTCCAAAAGGTGTATTAATAAATATGTAAGCATATATCTTCATGAGAAAAGAATAGATAATTTGTCTGATGCTGCAGTTTTAGCTGATGAATATGTTCTCACTCACAAGAGATATTCTAAGGAAAAAAGGAAAGCTGAGAGTAAGTACGTTGTCTCTACTCAGAGTACAGGTAACAGGAAAGAGAATAAAGATGATGTTTCTCAGGAAGTAAATACCAGCTCCACCTCTAGATTTCAGAAAAGTAAATGTACTTATTGTAGTAAAAGCTTGGTCATACTACGGAAAAATGTTTCAGGAGACAGCGTGATGTGAACAAAAAGGAGTCTTTAAATATTCAGTCAATTGGTCTAGTGTCCACCCTTGAGAGTTCCCAGAATTCTTTAACCGAGTTAACTGAACCTGCTTTGAGGGGGTAAATTAAATTCTCATGATGAAGCTCCTTCTTTTGAGCAGTAACGTGGGTGACACTCTCAGAGAAGTTCATGTGCTAATTTCCTGTCTGATGGTTTTGTCAGTTGCCTCTGGACAGTAATGACAGGGAAATCAGTTAAAATATATCGTGATACAGGTGCTTGCCAATCCCTTATGCTGACCAGTGTTCTAGGCTCTAATGTTAATTCCTCTGATGAAACTGTAATCTTACAAGGTGTAGGGAATAATTACTTCTCTGTCCGTCTGTGCAGAGTGAATTTGGGGAGGAATCTGGTTTTGTTAATGGTTCTGTTATGGTTGGGTTGGTTGAGACACTCCCAATGTCAGGTGTAACTTTCTTACTTGGAAATGATATTGGTGGAAGTCAAGTGTGTCCAGCTCCTCAGTTGTCTAGTGAACCAGTGACTGCGACCCTGGATTGTGATGTCCCTGATGTGTTCTCTGCATGTGCTGTCACTAGGGCTAAGTCTAAAGTTACTGGTGACTTAGAGGATAATGATGATGATGATGTTATCCTAGCTGACACTTTTCTTGCTAATTTGGACCACTCACCAGATAAGGCAGTACCTCGTAGTGTTGATAATTTGTCTCGTCAAGAGTTGGTTGAGTTGCAGGTTGCTGACCCTGAGTTGCAGTGAGGAAGAGTCAGCTGGTGCTTCTACTTGTTATTTTATAAAGTCAGGAGTACTTATGAGGAAGTGGAGACCCCCAACAGCATCAGCTGACTGTGAATGGGAGGTTGTACATTAAGTTGTCATGCCTCGTGTTTGTAGGCAGGATATCATTAGAGAGGCTCATGATTCCAGTTTGGCAGGACGCCTTGGAGTGAGGAAGACTGTGGCACGCATTTTGAAACACTTCTACTGGCCAAGTATCTTCAGAGATGTTTCCTTGTATTGTAAGTCTTGTCACACCTGTCAAGTTGTGGGGAAGTGTAATCAGACTTAAAAGGTTGCACCTCTAATTCCCATTCCTCCTTTTGAGGCACCATTCACCCATGTGTTGGTGGATATTGTGAACCCTCTTCCTAAGACTTCTTCAGGATTTTCTTACGTGTTGACCCTGATTGATATGGCTACTCGTTATCCTGAAGCCATTCCACTTAGAAATATCTCAGCAAAGAACGTGATTAAGGAAATGCTAGGGTTCTGCACAAAGTTTGGTCTGCCCAAGGAGGTACAGTCAGACCGGGGAAGTAATTTCATGTCAAATGTTTCCAAGCAGTCTCTGAAAGAGTTGGGCATCACCCAGATCACGTCTTTAGCTTACCATCCCCAGACCCAAGAAGCGTTGGAGAGATATCATCAAACGTTCAAATCGATGCTCAGGAAATACTGTTTGGAACATCAGAAAGATTGGGATAAAGGTCTTCCATTCGTTGTATTTGCTGAAAGAGAATCTCCAAATGAATCACTGGGCTTCTCACCGTTTGAACTACTGTTTGGCAATGAAGTAAGAGGACGGACCCCTTAAGCTACTCAAGGAATGCTGGCTGTCGGAGGAAGATGACGTCAACCTGCTGGAGTATGTGATGAAGTTCAAAGAACGGCTGTCCACTGCTTTACAGCTGGCGAGAGAGAATTTAGGAGCTGCTCAGGAGAAGATGAAGACTTGGTATGATAAGAAGTCCACGTTACGCCACTTTCAGTCAGGAGATCAGGTTTTGATTCTGCTACCGGTGCATGGGCAACCTCTTCAAGCCAAGTTTAGTGGTCCTTATTTCGTGGAGAAGAAACTCAGTGATGTCAACTATGTCATCGCCACACCAGATCGTAGAAAGAACAAGCAACTTTGTCACATCAACATGCTAAAGTTATATCACAGGCGGGACGAAAATAACCCTGTCTGCACTGTAGCTGTTCCACTCGAGTCTGCAAGTGAAGCTCTCCCATGCAGTATGAGCCTGAGTGATAGTTTGGGGAAGAATCCTGATATCATGAAAGATCTTCAGACTAAGCTTTCTCATCTAGCTCCCGAGGAAAGGCAGGAGTTTTCGGCATTACTGCAGGAGTACCCGCAAGTGTTCCGTGCCACTCCAGGAAGAATCACTGTGTTAATGCATGATGTCGATGTTGGAGACACAAACCCAATTAAACTGCCTCCTCACCGTGTGAACCCAGTGAAAGTTCCTCTCATCCAGAAGGAGCTTGGCTACCTGTTGGACCACAAGATGATTGAGCCTGTCAGGGCGAGTGGAGTTCTCCTGTCACTCTAGTCCCTAAGCCAGGTGGGTCACAGCGGCTTTGCATCGACTACAGACGTGTTAATCAGATAACCAAAACAGACACTTACCCTCTCCCTCACGTGGAAGATTGCATAGACAAGATCGGAAAGGCTAGGTACATAAGTAAGTTTGATTTGTTAAAGGGATACTGGCAAGTACCTATGACTGAACGTGCTAGGGAGATCTCATGTTTTGTAACTTTGACATTAGCAAAGACTTTTGCATGTTCTGTAATGCCATATGGTAGTGTCAAGAATGCATAAACCACTTTTCAGAAGCTCATGAATGTTGTAACAGAGGGTTTGGCAGGGTGTGTTGTTTATATTGATGATGTATTAAAATTCAGTGACAGCTGGAAAGATCACCTATGCCATGTCAGTAAATTTCTTGAGCATTTGGTTCAGGCTAATCTTGTAGCTAATTTATCAAAGTGTGAGTTTGGTCAAGCTATAGTTCAGTACCTTGTAGATTTACATAATTGAGTGATGGACACGTTGCACCACCAGGAGCTAAGGTTCAGGTTATAAGTGATCTTCCCAGACCTAAAAGTAGGAAAAGAGCTACAAAGATTTTTGGGAATGGTAGGTTATTACAGGAGATTTGTTCTTAACTTTTCAATTCTTGTATCACCACTTACCAGATGTCCTTCTCACTGAAAAAGAAAAAAGAGAAGGAGTTAAATTTGTCTGGACCGATAACTGTGAATCCTCTTTCAGCAAACTTAAAACTATCCTATTAAGTCAGCCAAGTGCTCGCTACTCCAAATTTTTTTTTTTGCCTAGTAAGCCTTTTAAGATGGCTGTTGATGCAAGTGATACAGGAGCTGGGGCTGTTTTGCTGCAAGAGGATGATCAGGGTATTGAACACCCTGTATATTATTACAGTAAGAAGTTCACTCCACCTCAAAAGAACTACTGAACTATTGAGAAAGAGCTTTTGGTCTTGATTTGGGTTTACAGCATTTTTCATTTTATTTGTGTTCTGGTTTTGACCCCATAGTCATTTATACCGATCATAACCCCCTGAAATTTCTTAGTAAGTTTAAAGATAAAAATCAGAGATTGACAAGATGGAGTTTACTTCTTCAGGAGTATTCATTAGACATACAACATGTTAAGGAGAAAGAAAATGTTATTGCAGATTGCTTATCTAGACTTTAGACAGATTGTTTTAGAGTAATAAGAAATTTCCTTAGTAAATTTCTTTTTCTTTGTGGGGAGGTGTTACATAGCCTATGATTTCATCATCCCTTGCATAATTCTAACTTATGATAGTTTTGTTCATGATTACATCATCCTTTGCATGATCCTAATGTACAGTATGATGCATGTTTGTTCATGATTCGCCACGTCCCTTCCATAGTGACCAGGCTTGCGTGTTCTACCTCACTCCCCCCTTCTCCCCTTATAGTAGAGTATGAGATCATCTTCTGGTCTTCTGTTACAACTTCAGAGCAGGATTGTCAACCCTTCGTCCCCTATGCCTTCATTTGCGCGTCCTTCTTCCATATTGAATCAAGCTCTGCCGGCCCCCTATATAATGAGCTCAGTCTCTGCATTAGTTGCCACTTAGATCTACTCCTCATTCTGTTCACATCTCTGTCCTCCCCTGTACAGTATATTATTATTTTTGTGAGTGCTCAGGAAATCTCCAGCCATCTAGCTGCTGTATAATTTCAGTATAAGTGTTATTACCATTTTTCTTGTACTGTATATCCTAAGGCGTTAATTCGTAAGCCTGGTAAAGTTTTTATGATTCAATTGGTTCAATACTGTCAGCCAGTATTAGTAATATTTTGTATCTGTAATAATATTATATCTTGCTTTAACTCAGCATTATCCGGTTTTCTCATTTTATCAGGGCTGACTTAGATAAATTTGTTTTAGTTACATTCATGTTAATAGAGGCTATTGCAGTTAACCATATATGTAACCTGTTTTGGCATTACATTATTCCTATGAGTCCTGAATGTTTACTTGTTAGTTTGAGCATTAAACTTTAACTTGTAATTTTACCCAGGTCTTTTGTTTTGAACCTGGAACTTTGCGGGACAGTAGTAATTTTAGTATTCTCACTTAAAGTGTTCATTCTCTCTCTCTGTTCTGAAACCATATATATATATATATATATATATATATATATATATATATATATATATATATATATATATATATATATATATATATATATATATATATATACAGTATATATATATATATATATATATATATATATATATATATATATATATATATATATATATATACTGTATATTTATATATATATATACATATATATATATATATATATATATATATATATATATATATATATATATATATATATATGTGTGTGTATATATATATATATATATTATATATATATTGCCAGACGCCTCAATCCCGTTTGGGTATTTTTAGCAATCCTTACTCAAGTTGCCCTGTCCCCCGCCATTTCACTGCCCACTGCTCCCAACTCACACCCCCTCTCTCATATACCTCTCCACCCCATCCCTCCATCTCATCCTCAGCCTTCCCCTCCCTCTTCCCCCTCCACCTCACTCACATACACTCTCTTCGTCCAGTCTTTCACCCTCCATCCTCTCCATGGCCAAACCACCTCAGTGTGTTCCTCATAACACTTCCTATCCATCCCATCCACACCACAACGCTCCTTTACATATATATATATATATATATATATATATATATATATATATATTTATAATTTATATATATATATATATATATATATATATATATATATATACATATACATTTTTATATATACACATACATATATATATACATATACATATATATATATATATATATATATATATATATATATATATATATATATATATATATACATATACATATACATATATAAATATACATATACATATATATACATATACATATACATATACATTTTTATACATACATATATATATATATATATATATATATATATATATATATATATATATATATATTGTCAGATGCCATAATCCCGTACGGGGTGGCCATTTGACTCTGAGTTATTTGTTTTACAGGGAGGGGCACTAACCCTCCACCAATCCACTTGATACGTAGAGAGCACGTATGGTTTGATTATATGGTTACCACCCACTGTTGTAAATGGTTCCTTGGCTTGCAGGAAACCATTTGGCTTGTCACTCAATGTAAAGCCACCTCTAAGTTCCTTCTCTTGTACAGCCTCTCTCCTGTCTTCCTAGCATCCTCCTACTGTCTTTTTGTGTGTTCTTCTCTTCCATTCTTTTTTCCTTGTCTCGTACAGTCCTACATGTTTTCCTTATATCCTACATCCTGTCCTGTTTTCCTGCCATCCTCCTTTCCTCCTGTTTTCTTGACCTTCTAGCCTCCTTCACCCTCCTCCTCCCCTAAAACCCCAGTTATTATCCTGCTGTCTTCCCTTTTTTCTACACTCCCTTCTCCTTCCAGTCCTTGTATACTTTCCCTTCACTACATCCTTACCTCCGTGCCTTCCTAACTCCTCCTGCCAGTCGTCTTTGCTCCTGTTTTCCTACTCTTCCTACTCCTCTCCTTGTCTCTCTCTCATTTGCTTCTCGGTTCCTCTGCACTTATCCTTTTCGTCTCCCTGGACTCCACCCTTCCTCCGTACTGTCTTCCTTTTCTTCATCCATCTTCTTTGTCTCTTGCTCCTTCCTTCTTCCTGTCTTAGCATCTTACTCTTTTCTGCTTACCTTTGAATCTCCTGTATCCTGTATATATGGGAAGGAAGGGAACTTAGCATCCTTATATATATATTATATATATA
>NC_137019.1:23473032-23535532 GCF_032717465.1 Coenobita brevimanus | reverse complement strand
GAAAGGGTTAAGTCCAACCTCTATTACCACTGACCTATTGCAAAGGACGCGCCAACACTGCCACAACTGCCTTTAACCCCTTAACCGCGGGGCGTCACTTTCGTGACACTCGGCCACAATAGATCATACCGCGGGGCGTCACTTTTGTGATTCTGTGTTATTTTGAATTATCCCGGGCTCTCAAGTGGTGGCTTGTATCATCTATCAGTACTGCCAATGTCCAACACTAGTCAGCACTCCAAATCTCATCTGTACTCCCATCCATTGTTGACATTTTAGCGATTTTCCCCCCTTCCTGACTCCCCTCCCTACCTCCCCTCCATTACCCTGCCCTCTCACCTCCCATGCCACACTGCGCTAAGCAAATTTCCCCCGGATTTTCCCACAGATTTCATCCATTGAAATAAGCCCTATGCCCTATACTTATACAAATTAATATATACCAAAAAAAAATAAGGGAAGTGATAGTGTTATACACCAGGAATTGGCTAATTATCACCTGACAACACCTCATGTGCATTCATTCGCTACATTACCACGGTAATTTCCCCTTTGAATTATGCCTTGTAATCGATGTCTGTAATAAAAATATATATCAGAAAGGAAGGGAGAAGCCTAAGCGACATTTACATTCACATGGAACTACCTATTTCTATATGTATTGCCGAGATTTTCTGCCAATAAAAAATTAGCATGTAAGTTAGCAGCAGTCAGCCTCAGTGTCATTGTCAACCCTTGCCTTCTCAGATAAGCCGCGGTATTTAGTTCCTTGTCCTCTGCTGTGGTCAAACCATGTCGCACTCGCGCCCCGCCATTTCTGCCGCTTCTGCGCCCATTGCAAAGTGCCCCGTGACCTCTACCCCCATAAAAAGTCGTGAGGGAAGCAGGAAAGGACTTAGTAACTCTGCAGTGGCACGTGAACTAGCAGAATTGTCCATGGTGATCATGGATAGTGATTTTGACGATTCGGGTGAATCGTGTGATGAGCCGGGTGAGGTAATCGTGCCAGAAAGTGCTAGTATCAGTGCTTCAGTGTCGGAAGTCATCCCTAGCTCCAAGGGAAAGGAGCCGTTAGTGCAGCAAGGCAAGGAATTTGGGAAGGGAGTGAAAAGGCAGCGTGTTAGCCCTAGAACAATGTCCCCGCGTGACCCAGCCCGCCATGAGTCCCAAGTTGATTCACCTCCCCGTTCCCCAAGCCCCACTTCACTCATTTCTTCCTCATCGTCTGCTGAGTTATCTCCAGAGTCTTCGTTGTCGGAGTCACCACCAGCATCAACAGTGAAGGCAGGCCATAGAGGAAGAGGTAAATCCCGGACTTGTAAAAGTAGAGTTGGTAGTAGGGTAAGGGCTGCTAGTGCTGTACAGCAACCCAGGGTCAGTGCGAGTGACCTTGAACGGGGTAAATCTTCCTCACAGCCACCCACCACCACCACCCACCCTACACAGCCACGACAGGGAATCCTGGACGCCTTCGCGTGGATGGAAGGGTCCAATTTTGTGCCTGAACATTTAGTGTTTGATGAGAGTTCCTCAGGAGTTCAGCCTGCCTTCACTATTGACCATAATGCTGAGTGTGTGGACTACCTTTTGGCCTTCCTAGATGACGAAGTCATGCAGCACATATGTGATGAGACCAACAGGTATGAATCACAACGTGCTGCAAGTGGTACAGGTGCAGCCAAGATGCGACAGTGGTCCATGCTGGGAGTGCAGGAGCTGTATGTGTTCTTTGCCCTCATGCTTCTCATGCCACACTCCAAGAAGCATGAGTTGGAAAAATACTGGTCCATGGACCCCTTACTACCCTCACCCACCTTCAATAAGTACATGGCCAGAGATCGCTTCCGGAACATCATGGGAAACCTGCACTTTGTCGACAACGATGTACCTTCCGAAACCGACCCACTCTGGAAGATCCGGGAGATCCTGAGCAGAATGAAGGATAAGTTTATGTCATTCTTCCACCCCTTTCAGAAGGTTGTCATTGACGAATCCTTGGTTTTGTTCAGAGGACGTCTTCGGTTTGTTCAGTACATTCCAAGCAAACGCCATCGCTTTGGAATTAAGTTCTTTGTACTGTGCGACTGTAAGACGGGGTACATCCTTGACTTCGTCATTTATTCAGCCAGCACTGTCGATCTGGATAAAACACACCCCCTTGGCTTCTCAAGCTGTGTAGTGAAAGTGCTCCTTGAAAAGTATTTTGGTGGGAATCATGTGCTGTATACAGACAACTACTATACAGCACCGAAACTTGCCAAATACCTTTCTGAGCATGGCATTGGCTCCTGCGGCACTGTCAAAAGTAATCGTGCCCACTTCTCTAAATTCACAGAGGCAGGAACCTCACAGCGAGGAGACGTGCACCTACGCAAGTCTGAGAAGATGCTGGCAATACGGTGGCATGACAAGAGGGTCGTGCACATGCTCACCACCGTACATAAGGGGGAGATGACAGACAATGGGAAGGTCGACCGTAGGACAGGCGAACCTGTGATGAAACCTGATACTGTGTTGGACTACAATATCAACATGCTGCTGGTGGACAAGTCCGACATGATGATTGGTGAGATCGACTGCCTCAGGAAGAATACTAAGTGGTACAGGAAAGTTTTTCTGCATCTCATAGATATGACGATGCTGAACGCCTTCATTCTGTACAAGATGAAGGTCCAGCCACCCAAGTCCTTCTCCCTGAGGTTGTTCGCCAGGACTTGTGTCCAGCAGCTGCTGGAAAGATATGGTAGGGTGACAGCAGCAACTCCAAGGCGCCATCCAGTAACACTTCCTGACCGACTTGAGCAGAGGGCGTATATGGATCGGCACAGACTGGAGCTAATGCCTGCCACAGGGAAAAGGAAGGCTTTGATCCGCAGGTGTCAGGTGTGTGCACATACCACTCGCCGCACACCTGAGCACAAAAGCACCTCTTGGCAGTGCACTGAGTGCCAGGTTCCCCTTTGTGTTACCTGTTTCTTTGATTACCACAGCCAGAAGCAGTTCTAACAGTGCAAGTGGGAAAAGAGAATAATGTGTAAATAATGTGTAAATAGCAAGTGAAAGCAATGGATGTTCAGTACATATGATTGAACAGTGTATTATAGGTTTATCTTACTGAAAGTGACAGTGAATAACATAGTGTAAGTAAAATAGAAGGGTAAATATTGAAAATACAATAGAAAATGTAAATAGTAATGTAAGTAATTAGCAATATAAGAATATGAGTACAAATACTTTATGTTATAGCAGTGAAAGTGAATCCGTGGCTCTCTACGTATTTTACTGAATGAAAAATTGAATGACTTCAGTGACAATAAACTAATACTACTGAAGGAAACTTATGGAGAAAGACTCCAGATATATATAAGTGTGATATAGTAATAGAAATATAAAGTGTGAGGGGTTTTATGAATAATAAATGACAGAGTACCAAGAGCGAACTAGCGCAAGTGCGACGGTCAGACGCGCTCGTAATTTCCATTGCTTTCACAGTGTTTTTTTTTGGAGTATGGATCCCAAACTACTTGAAAATCATAGAGTAGTGTTTATAGTGTTAATATCTGGCTGTGGTAATCATATTACGGGTTGTCGGGAAGTGTAAAGTGGAGACTTCGTTACCCAACTTCAGAGGTCTCCACAAGTCCTACGGTAACCGATGAAGGCTCAACAAACATTCCAGGAGAAAGCTGAACGTATGTGCCATAAGCATATATAATTTTAATATTCTAGGACTAATAACTCATTTTTGGCAAATATTTTTTGAAAGTCTGTCGGAGCCCGAATAACCTCGCGGGACACGCAAAACATTGGTAAACATGCCCGCGGTGTAGGGGTTAACTGTCCAAACATTTCAAGGACACATTGCAAGGACAGCGGTGCCAAGTTGGAGGCGCTGACCGTTAACGGCAACTTCCTGAGATGTGTTTTGCTTTTAGTATTCGTTTGACATAATTTGTTTAATCTTGGCATCTCGTAAGCATTTCCTTGTATTTCTGTCGTGTATTATCTCAGAATTCTCGTCATTTGGCCTATTTTGCCATATTTACATCTTGTTTGTTCACCCTAACAAGATCTTGACGCAGTTTCGAGGGAATGCTGTGGTGAGGATGCAGGGCCGTAGCATCGTCTTATTTAGCCTCTGAACTACGGTAAATAAGGTTCAGAGAGTCAATAATCTCCTTAAAGATAAATAAACTCTACCATTACTTGTTTATTGCAAGCAGGTCAGAAATAATCAAGACATTACCTTTAAACATTCAAAGATTTATAAAGAAATCAGCGTTGCCAGTGCTGAGTGATGGTACACCTGAAGGAAGATCCTGGAGATACAGTCTTTTAAAAGAAATGAGCAACGTATATTACGATGGTGATATTTTCCACTTTATTTCTTTCCATTACATTTCTATCAAGTAAAATCTGTAGTTTCACTTATTGATTTAAAACATGGGTAAAAAAATCATGCAATACTGGTTTTAATCGTCTTAAATTTAACTGGACGAATCTCAAGCACAATGTTGTCTTGGTCACGTGACCCTTGAGATGCAGTGTTGCAGACCATCGGGCAGTCAGTCACCCCGCGGGTCAGGAAGGGGAAGGGTGTTGGTGTGCACAGCTGGTATTAACTTGGTGTTGTGCGTATATTGGGCGTTTGCCATTGTGTTTGCCGTGAAGAATCGACAGACTGGATTACTGTGGAGGCGAGGCAAGTGGCACCAGTGCCGGGGAGGCCAGACTAGGCCGGGCTGGGACAAGAAGGTGAGGGGAAAATCATTATTATTGTTGTTGTTGTTATTATTATTATTATTATTATTATTATTATTATTATTATTATTATTATTAACTACTACTACTACTACTATTATATTATTATTATTATTATTATTATTATTAGTAGTAGTAGTAGTAGTAGTAGTAGTAGTAGTATTGTTGTTGTTGTTACTACTACTACTACTACTACTACTACTACTACTACTATTGCTACTACTACTACTACTACTACTACTACTGCTGCTGCTGCTGCTGCTGCTATTACTATTATTATTATTATTATTATTGTTGTTGTTCTTGTTCTTGTTCTTGTTATTATTATTATTATTATTATTATTATTATTATTATTATTATTATTGTTGTTGTTCTTGTTCTTGTTCTTGTTATTATTATTATTATTATTATTATTATTATTATTATTATTATTGTTATTATTATTATTATTATTATTATTATTATTATTATTATTATTATTATTTACTACTACTACTACTACTACTACTACTACTACTACTACTACTACTACTACTGCTACTACTACTACCACAACCACCATTACTGCTACTACCACAACCACCATTACTACTACTACCACCACTACTGCTGCTGCTGCTATTATTATTATTATTATTATTATTATTATTATTATTTTCTAATCTTTCCACATGTCCTACAAACAGGTTATCAGTTCACCTTTAATCTATCGAAAATCAAAGATAAATACATACGCCTAAGTCATTTATCAACCTACCCACCGACATGTGGACACGCATTTTGCCCACTACGTACCATCCACTCACCTGATGTAGTGATAGCTTTATTAGATAGATCCACAAATAATCAAAAATAGGTTAAAGGTAGATTAAGGGACATCAGTATTATTATATCTACCTGTCTACATATCTATCTATATGTCTGGTAGGTACCATCCATACACCTGATGTACTGATAGAATGAATACATACATAGATGGATAGTTGCAAAAATAGATTAAAAGTAGATTAAATAACATCAATATATATTTTCTCTACCCATGTATCTACCTACCTATTGGTCTGTCCAGTTAGTACCATCCACTCACCTGATGTAGGGATAGATTTATTGAATAAATAGATAGACAGATGGATGGATGGATGGATGCAAAAACAGAGTAAGACCAATATTTTTTTCTCTATATCTAGTACATACCATTCACTCACATCATGTAGTGGTAGATTTACTGGATAAATAGATAGACAGATAGATGCAAAAATACACTGATATAAATATTTTTTTTCTATCTTTTCATCTAGTATGTACCATTCATTCACCTGACGTAGTGATAGATTTATTGTATAGACCAGGGGTGTCAAACTTACGGCCCGCGGGCCAAGTGTGGCCCTGGGGCTGGACATAAATGGTCGGCGAGATGACGGTAAGATTTATCAGTGCGTGAAACACTAAGTGTTATCAATGAAAATACAATAGTGTTGAGAGACACAACATTGATAAACTACCTTGTATTCATAATGGTAATTGGATTTCAATTAACATTGCTAATAATATCGTTTTACTAAAGGGACGCTTCTTGTTAATAATTATCACGACTCCGTTGCAAACCAAATGGCAGCCATTGCTGGTATGTGAAGGCAGGAGCCGCCAGGCCCAAACGTTTGAACTGCCACGACGGACGGAGAAGCGGTGGACGCCAGCACCACTGGTTAAACCTCGCCGCTTTTTTAGCGAAATCGTGAGTTATACGTCGCCTTTCAATAACTCAGTGTATCAAACTGTGACTAATAATATGCAGAAGTGATGTGTACCTTTGAAATAAAGTAGGCAAACGTCTACACCGGTAGCCACCACATTGTGGCAGGCGCCGCTGCTGTAGCCTGTGCCGCCACGCGTGTTTAGGTTCGTCTTGTGTGGCCGGTTTTAGTCAATTATTTATTATTAATTTGTTTTCGACCATTGTACATTTTTAAAATGTAAAAAAATGTATATCATCTGTATCTGCCTTCCAGGCTCTCTCTCTCTCTCTGCGTGTTGGACTGTGTACGGCTCTGGCCAGTACGTGCAGGTATACATCTTTGCTGGCCCTCCAGACCGTCACTAAATTAAGAATTGGCCCTCGAAAGGTTTTGAGTTGGACACCCCTGCTATAGATAGATAAATAGATAAATGCAAAAATAGATTAAAAGCCAATATTTTTTCTGTATCTTTCAATCTGGCTGTCTGTCTGTCTACAGTAGTAGCTACCATCCACTCACCTGATGTAGTGATAGATTTATTGGACAGATAGACAGGTGAAAGAATAGATAGATTAACATTTTGAAATGGTAAAAAATATAGTGATTTTTCTCCTTTGTATATCTGTCTGTCTATCTACGGTATTTACCTCTTAGCTACCATCCACTCACCTGATGTAGTGATAGATTTATTGGACAGATAAACAGGTGAAAGAATAGATAGATTAACTTTTTGAAATTGTAATAGAAAGGAGTGATTTTTCTCCGTTGTCTGTATATCTTTATGTCTATCTACGGTATCTACCTCTCAGCTACCATCCACTCACCTGATGTAGTGATAGATTTATCGGATAGATAGACGCAAAAATAGATCAACTTTCAATTTGATGAGTAAGAATTATTTGAGTTTTCTTTGTCCATCCATGTCTATCTGTCTATCTGTCTGCCTATCTATCTGATGTAATGATAGATTTATTGGATAGACATATGTAAAAATATATTGAGAGACATCAATATTTTTCTCTATGTCTGTCTGTCTAACTGTCTATTCAGTACGTACCGTCCACACACCTGATGTAGCGATATATGAATTGGATAGATTAATAGACGCAAAAATAGATTAAAACATGATAAATAGCAATTCTTTATCTATCCATCTGTGTCTATCTATCTATCTAGTACGTACTATCCATTCACTTAATGTAGTGATAGATTTATTGGATAGTTAAATATATAGACAGATAAGTACATAAATACACTTTTTCAATAAATTTTCAATAAATATGGATCTCTGGCTATCTGCCTGTCCGTCTGTCTGTCCATCCGTCTCCAGTACGTACTGTACCATCCACACATCTGATGTAGTGATATATTTTTGAATAGATAGATGGGTAGATGCAAAAATAGATTTCTTTTTAATTTGTTGAATTACTGATGTTGATTTTTTTTTCACTATCTGTCTAAGTCTTTCTATCTAGTACATATCATCCACTCACCTGATAAAGTTATGGATTTATTGGACAGACATGTAAATAGATAGACGGGTGCACTTGATGGATATATAGATATCCACCAATACCAGTACATACCATCTAGTCACCTGGTGTAGTGATAGATTTATTAGTTAGATAGATACATGCAAAATGGATTAAAGGTATCAATATTTTTCTCTACTACGTGCTATCCACTCACCGGATGTAGTGATAGATTTATTATATAGATAGATTAATGCAAAATAGATAAAAGGCCTCAACATTTTTTTCTGTATCAGTCTATAAGCATGTCTATCTATCGAGTACATACCATCCACTTACCTGCTGTAGTGATAGATTTACTGGGTAGATAGATAGATGCAAAAGTATATTAGACCAATATTTTTTCTTTAGCTCTGTTTGTCCAACTAGTATACACCATCCACTCACCTGATGGAACTATAGCTTTATTGGATAGATAGATGCAAAAACAGATTAAAAGGTATCAGTAGTTCTCTCTCTCTCTCTCTCTCTCTCTCTCTCTCTCTCTCTCTCTCTCTCTCTCTCTCTCTCTCTCTCACCGTCTGTGTACCTATCTACCTGTCTAATACGTACCATCCACTCACCTTATGTAGTGATACCCGTAATTGATTGGTAGAAAAACAGACATTGATAGACAGATACCGGTAGATAAAGATATATAGATTGGTAGGTAGACAGATAGACAGATAGACCAGGCTACAAAATAATAATAATAATAACTACAGGCCACCCAAGGAGGGAATCACACCAGCCGCCAGCCGATACATATCTGGCGCGGCTCGGAATATGACCTTGACCTTGACCTACTTTCACCAATTTCGTACTAGTAGATTTTGATCCCTACTACACACTTGTAAAATTTTGTGATATCTTGAGCGGTTGTGAAGTTATCATGCTAACAGACACACACACATACAGACAACTTTAAACAATACCAGCTTCGCTATAGCAGCTGGTAATAATATTAGTAATCATCATCATCATCTAACCCTGTGTTGCCCCACAAGGAGCGTAGGAGCCCGGGGCTAGGCATGTTGGTCCTGACATTTCAGATGAGAGTGAGCAGCCTCACTCATCCCTGAGTGGCATTATGTGAGCATTAAACCCCAACCACCACTTGGATATAAACCTTCACCGGCTCAATCCGATTGGAGCACCTTCATTACCCACTAAACCACCAGGCGCCATAATTTGGTGTTATGGTTACCACTCAGCGTAGTAAATGGTTTCCTTGTATACAGGAAACCATTTGGCTTGTCACTCAGTGTAGAATCACCCATAGACAGAAGGAAGGAATGAAGGCAAGAAAGACAGAAGAGGAAAGAAGGAAAGAAAGAGAGGAAAGAATACTCATATGAGAGCGGCACTACATCGAGTGAGTGGATGGTGAGTGCCTCCACCTACCATTACAACAACAACAGCAAAAATAATAATAATAATAATAATAATAATAATTATGATATACTATTTTTTCGCTGTTGATTGATCTGTGGGTAGATAAACAAATACATCCATACACAGACTGATAGATAGATTATACGGAGTTTCACCTCATGTGCATCACATGTCCTTTATTATTATCATTATTATTATTATTATTTTTATTATTACTATTATTATTATTATTATTATTATTATTTTTATTAATAATAGTAGTAGTAGTAGTAGTAGTAGTAGTAATAATAGTAGTAGCAGTAGTAGTAGTTTTGTAATGATGATGACGGTGATGATGATTACTGTACTGTTATTAATATTAGTATTAGTATTAGTATTATTGTTATTATTATTATCATATTATTAATATTATTATCATATTATTATTATCATTATGATAATGTTATTGTTATTATTATTATTATTATTATTATTAAGAACTCCATATTGTGTGGAGTTTTTCTCTTTTTCTTTGGGGGGGGGGTAAGATCTAGAAGGCTGGCATTGCAACACCGCTGATCTAGAAGGCTGGCATTGCAACACCGCTGATCTAGAAGGCTGGCATTGCAACACCGCTGATCTAGAAGGCTGGCATTGCAACACCGCTGATCTAGCAGGCTGGCATTGCAACACCGCTGATATAGAAGGCTGGCATTGCAACACCGCTGATCTAGAAGGCTGGCATTGCAACACCGCTGATCTAGAAGGCTGGCATTGCAACACCGCTGATCTAGAAGGCTGGCATTGCAACACCGCTGATCTAGAAGGCTGGCATTGCAACACCGCTGATATAGAAGGCTGGCATTGCAACACCGTTCGGGACAGAGCCTTGACATTGGCAGCAGTGATGTATCTTGGCTGCTTCTTTTGCCATCATCTTTCTTCCCTACCACTAGCGCCCTCTGGGCTAGTTTTTCTCTGTGCCATATTTTCTGTATTTTATGTATTTCTGTGCAGCTGTATTTTCTCTATTTCTATATTCCGAATTTTCTGTATTTCTCTGTTTACTGTATTTATCATTTTCTTTATTTCCTGTATTTCAGTATTTCCATATTTCTATATTTTCTCTATTTCTTTATTTTCTGTGTTTCTGCATTTTCTGCATTTCTTTATTTTCCGTATTTCTGTATTTTCTATATTTCTTTATTTTTTGTATTTCTTTATTCCTGTATTTCTCTATTTTCTGTATTTCTCTATTTTATGTTTTTGCTGTATTTCTGCATTTCCTTGTTTCTGTGTTTTCAGTATTTCTGTATTTCCTGTGTTTCTGAATTTTCTGTATTTTCGGTATTTCTGCAGTTCCATAGTTCTGTATTTCTGTATTTTCTGTATTTCCTGTATTTCTGCATTTTGTAATTTATTTCTATATTTTCCGTATTTTTTGTATTTCTGTATTTTTGTATTTTCTGTAGTTTTGTACTTCTGCATTTTCTGTATTTTTTTTGTATTTTCTGTGTTTCTGTATTTTCTGTACGGTATTTTTTTTTTTTCCATATTTTCTGTATTTTCTGTACCTTTGTTTTCTGCATTCTGTATTGTCTGTATTTCTGTATTTTCCGCATTTCTGTTTTTCCGTATTTGTGTATTTTCTGTATTTCTCTGTTTACTGCGTTTCTCTATTTTATGTATTTTTTTTATTTCTATATTTCTGTATTTTCTGTTTGTATTTTCTGTACTTGTATTTTCTTTATTCTCTGTATTATCTGTATTTTTGTATTTTCTGTATTGTATGTCATGTACTTTTTCCTTCATACTTTCCTCATTTTCTTCACCTTTCGTCTTTTGCTCTTTGTCTTTATTCTCTCATCTTTCTCCCTCATCATTTGTTCACTGCCATTCCCTTTCCTCTCGTTCCCTATGCTCATCTTTCTCTCCTGTCTTTCTCATTCCCCTCCTTCTCTCTTTCTCATTCCTCTCTTTCTATCTTTCTCATTCCCCACCTTCTCTCTCTCATTCCTCTCTTTCTATCTTTCTCATTCCTCTCTTTCTATCTTTCTCATTCCTCTCTTTCTCAGTGTTCATCATCGTTTCGTTTTCTTTTCTTTCCTATTTTATTTATTTTTTTATACTGTCTTAGTCGATAACTATTATTTGTTCACCTCCATTCCTGTCTGTCTGTCTGTCTGTCTGTCTGTCTGTCTGTCTCTCTCTCTCTCTCTCTCTCTCTCTCTCTCTCTCTCTCTCTCTCTCTCTCTCTCTCTCTCTCTCTCTCTCTCTCTCTCTCTCTCTCTCTCTCTCCTATTATTATTATTATAAAATCCCACGTCTAAGGCAATCACTGTTTTATTGTGTTCCTTTCATCACTTCCTTCTCTATTACTAACATGCATCAAACATTAGTGAAAAGTTTTTGTTTTTAATTATATTTATTTCTAATCATACATAATCCTATTTATTCTTAATCCTATATATTTGAGGAGACAACTGCTTGTGTCAGGACCCATTACATTGATGATGGCCGTAAATATTACAAGAGGTGTAACTTGTGCTGTTGGGTGTAGTACACCCTGAATATTTTGTGTGCTCCACAGCTAACTTATAAGACCAGTCAAATAATGCACCAGTCTGAGAGTTAAAACCTATAATGCCAGTGACCCAACTAAGTTGATGCAAGGCATAGCTTTTGTATTGAACTAAGCTGTTAGTGCATTAAAATCCATACTACATATCAGTGCCATGGGTCACAAGAATACCAACATTATACACAGCAAAGCAGTGCCTGACACACTCAAGTTGGCTGTATGACATTATTGCTGAGGCCATGTCTAACAAATGGGGCACATCAGCAGTGACATACTAAACACAATTATTGCTGAGGCCATGTCGAACAAATGGAACACATCGGCAGTGACATACTAAACACAATTATTGCTGAGGCCATGTCTAACAAATGGGACACATCAGCAGTGAGATACTAAACAAAATGGTGTTACTGTATGTGGACATGCATCAAGGTTTTGCCTGTGCCTTTTGCTATACTGCTACTTAACACAACTTGTAATAATCCAGCCACTAAGGCACTAACTGCACTCTTACGTCTATGGCCACACTGTAGTTCTTAATACTACATACTAATACTAATACTGTACTTACAAACACACTGCCTTATATCAGTCTCTGCTTCTATTTCTACAGCTCTACATATTCTGTTATCAGACTACACAGTGGACTGAGCCATGTACTCTCTCAATACTCTTAGTTTAGTGGTTTTCACAGTTTTCCATCCTGTGTACCACATGAACATTTTCTGCAGTGGTGACGTACCCCTCACCTGGCATGAGGACAAAAATATATGGCTTACTGATATTATTATAAAATGCCTATTAAACTTACAAAATGTATGGCTTACTGACATTATTATCAAATACCTATAAAACTAACAAAATGTATGGCTTACTGACATTATTATAAAATGCCTGTTAAACTAACACAATGTATGGCTTACTGACATTATTATAAAATGCCTATTAAACTAACAAAATGTATGGCATACTGACTTTATTATAAATGCCTATTAAACTGACAAAATGTATGGCTTACTGACTTTATTATAAAATGCCCGTTAAACTAACACAGATGTTTGGCTTACTGACTTTATTATAAATGCCTATTAAACTAACAAAATGTATGGCTTACTGACATTATTATAAAATGCCTGTTAAACTAACACAGATGTATGGCTTACTGACTTTATTATAATATGCCTATTAAACCAACGTTTTGACTCATCACTGTGCCAATATCACTTATAAACCTAGGGAAGTTACTGTGTCACCATTACTGTTAAGTTTGTAAAGGTATGGCTGGGCTTGTTTCTTTGCTAGTTTTTTTTTTTTTTTTTTTTTTTTTTTTTTTGAGGCGACGATGCACTTCACAGGTTGATGATTAGCTGAATGCAACACGTCCGAAAAACATCGTTGTATTTGAGTTAGTACGTTTTGGTTCACATTACTGGTAATTATTTGAAGTACAATGATGACATTCAGACATATTGCATTCAGCCAATCATCACCAGCCTGTCAATGCATCTTCGCCTCGGAAAAAAAAAAAAAAAAAAAAAAAAAAAGCTGAGTATAGCGAGTCATTGCTCAGCACAGTGTCTGAAAGGGCTACTCTCATGTCTTCCTGTCACCCACCCCAAATATTCCTATCGCCCACCCCAGCTTCTTGACAACTACTGGCATAGAGGGCTAGCCACGAAAAAAGCTACAGTTCTGGCACCACTCATATGTTTGAAGTGGAGGCCTAGTTGACTCCATTATTTCTTAATATGTATGTTGTAATGAATATTAATAGTTATCAATGAAGGCTGATGTGAGGGTAGTATCAGTGTTGTTCTCTGTAAATAAGTTAGCGATGACAGATGTAGCCTATTAAGGTAGTGTAGGTGTTGGGGAAGCAGTCGTTGTCAGTATACAAGGCTGACATTGTAATTGTTACTAACTGGATATACTTTGTTCCATGCAATGCCGCAGTCAATGTACCTGACTAAACTTTTTTGTCTGACAAAAGTTATATAATAAAATGTCATTATTTACTGTCCTTCCATCTGTCATACAACAAACCATGCAAAGAGTCAAGTTATTTAGACTGCTTTGACATGCTCTTAATTTCTTGCCAATACTGTCAACTCTGGAACTGTCTCCCTCTGTCTGTATTTCCTACTGCCTATGACCTCCAGTCTTTCAAACGCAGTGTGTCCAGGCATCTCAAAATGAACAGATCTTGAATTTGGCTCTGTTATCTTGTTTTTGTTTTTTCTTGGAGGGAAAAAATTGCGGCTCCTGGCCTTTGGATCGTTCTTCCTTGCATAAAAAAAAAAAAAATTAAGCCAACCACTCCTTATGCCTGCTGCCGCCATCATGCACAACAAAAGGGTCACTTCACCGAAACACATCACCGTCATAAACAAGACTTTCTTTCATTTTTTTTTTTTTTTGCCTGGACCTATTCAAACCAATCATGCCATCTTTGACAACACAACAGTTATGCTTCTTGTGTAATCCTTCATTAATTCCACTTGTCACTCTGCCACGGTCATAACAATATTCCCATATATTTAAATCTTACTCCAGCCGTCACTTCAAGCACCTCACCTTCCATTATTTATGCTCAACATTTCCTCCTGTTTCGTCTGTCCATTACTATATTATAAAATATACTGTTCTAGTGTGTCTTTATATCATGAGCTGATGTTAGGGCTGGTGTGGTGGGGTCAGGTGGTGTTAGGGTTGGTGTAGTGGGGTCAGGTGGTGTTAGGGCTGGTGTGGTAGGGTCAGGTGGTGTTAGGGCTGGTGTGGGTGGCGCCGGTGTGGTGGGATCAGGTGGTGTTAGGGCTGGTGTGGTGGGGTCAGGTGGTGATAGGGCTGGTGTGGGTGGTGCCGGTGTAGTGGGATCAGGTGGTGTTAGGGCTGGTGTGGTGGGTCAGGTTGTGTTAGGGCTGGTGTGGTTGGGTCAGGTGGTTAGAACTGGTGTGGGTGGCGCCGATGTGGTGGGGTCAGATGGTGTTAGGGATGGTGTGGCGGGGTGAGGTAGTGTTAGGGCTGGTGTGGTGGGGTCAGGTGATGTTAGGGCTACTGTGGGTGGAGCCGGTGTGGTGGGGTCAGGTGGTGTTAGGGCTGGTGTGGTGGGGTCAGGTGGTGTTAGGGCTGGTGTGGGCGGCGTCGGTGTGGTGGGGTCAGGTAGTGTTAGGGCTGGTGTGGTGGGGTTAGATGGTGTTAGGGCTGGTGTGGTGGGGTCAGATGGTGTTAGGGCTGGTGTGGTGGGGTCAGGTGGTGTTTGGGCTAGTGTGGGTGGAGCCGGTGTACTGGAGTCATGTGGTATTAGGGCTAATGTGGTGGGGTTAGGTGGTCTTAGGGCTGATGTAGTGGGGTCAGGTGGTGTTAGGGCTACTGTGGGTGGAGCCGGTGTGGTGGGGTCAGGTGGTGTTAGGGCTGCTGTGGTGGGGTCAGATGGTGTTAGGGCTGGTGTGGTGGGGACAGGGGGTGTTAGGGCTGGTATGGGCGGCGCCGGGGTGGTGGAGTCAGGTGGTGTTAGGGCTGGTGTGGGTGGCGCCGGTATGGTGGGATCAGGTGGTGTTAGGGCTGGTGTGGTGGGGTCAGGTGGTGATAGGGCTGGTGTGGGTGGTGCCGGTGTAGTGGGATCAGGTGGTGTTAGGGCTGGTGTGGTGGGTCCGGTTGTGTTAGGGCTGGTGTGGTGGGGTCAGGTGATGTTAGGACTGGTGTGGGTGGCGCCGGTGTGGTGGGGTCAGATGGTGTTAGGGATGGTGTGGCGGGGTGAAGTAGTGTTAGGGCTGGTGTGGTGGGGTCAGGTGGTGTTAGGCCTACTGTGGGTGGAGCCGGTGTGGTGGGGTCAGGTGGTGTTAGGGCTGGTGTGGTGGGGTCAGGTGGTGTTAGGGCTGGTGTGGGCGGCGCCGGTGTGGTGGGGTCAGGTGGTGATCGGGCTGGTGTGGTGGGGTCAGGTGGTGTTAGGGCTGGTGTGGTGGGGTCAGATGGTGTTAGGTCTGGTGTGGTGGGGTCAGGTGGTGTTTGGGCTAGTGTGGGTGGAGCCGGTGTAGTAGAGTCAGGTGGTATTACGGCTAGTGTGATGGGGTCAGGTGGCGTTAGGGCTGATGTAGTGGGGTCAGGTGGTGTTAGGGCTGGTGTGGTGGGGTCAGGTGGGGTTAGGGGTGGTGTGGTGGGGTCAGGTAGTGTTACGGGTGGTGTGGTGGGGTCAGGGGGTGTTAGGGCTGGTGTGGGTGGCGCCCGTGTGGTGGGATCAGGTGGTGTTAGGGCTGGTGTGGTGGGGTCAGGTGGTGATAGGGCTGGTGTGGGTGGTGCCTGTGTGGTGGGATCAGGTGGTGTTAGGGCTGGTATGGTGGGTCAGGTGGTGTTAGGGCTGGTGTGGTGGGGTCAGGTGGTGTTAGGGCTGGTGTGGTGGGGTCAGGTGGTGTTAGGGCTGGTGTGGTGGGGTCAGTTGGTGTTAGGGCTGGTGTGGTGGGGTCAGGTGGTGTTAGGGCTGGTGTGGTGGGTCAGGTGGTGTTAGGGCTGGTGTGGTGGGGTCAGGTGGTGTTAGGGCTGGTGTGGTGGGGTCAGGTGGTGTTAGGGCTGGTGTGGTGGGGTCAGTGTGGTGTTAGGGCTGTGGTGTGGAAGGTGGTGATACGGCTGCTGTGGTCGGGTCAGGTGCTGTTAGGGCTGGTGTGGTGGGGTCAGGTGGAGTTAGGGCTGCTGTGGTGTGGTCAGGTGGTGTTAGAGCTTGTGTGGGTGGCGCCGGTGTGGTGGGATCAGGTGGTGTTAGGGCTGGTGTGGTGGGGTCAGGTGGTGTTAGGGCTGGTGTGGTGTGATCAGGTGGTGTTAGGGCTGGTGTGGTGGGGTCAGGTGGTGTTAGGGCTGGTGTGGTGTGGTCAGGTGGTGTTAGGGCTGGTGTGGTGCGGTCAGGGGGTGTTTGGGCCGCTGCGGGTGGCGCCGGTGTGGTGGAGTCAGGTGGTGTTAGGGCTGGTGTGGGTGGCGCCGGTGTGGTGGGATCAGGTGGTGTTAGGGCTGGTGTGGTGGGGTCAGGTGGTGTTAGGGCTGGTGTGGGTGGCGCCGGTGTGGTGGGATCAGGTGGTGTTAGGGCTGGTGTGGTGTGATCAGGTGGTGTTAGGGCTGGTGTGGTGGGGTCAGGTGGTGTTAGGGCTGGTGTGGTGGGGTCAGGTGGTGTTAGGGCTGGTGTGGTGGGGTCAGGTGGTGTTAGGGCTGGTGTGGTGAGATCAGATGGTGTTAGGGCTGGTGTGGTGGGGTCAGATGGTGTTAGGGCTGGTGTGGTGGGGTCAGGTGGTGTTAGGGCTGGTGTGGTGGGGTCAGGTGGTGTTAGGGCTGGTGTGGTGGGGTCAGGTGTTGTTAGAGCTGGTGTGGTGGGGTCAGTTGGTGTTAGGGCTGGTGTGTTGGGGTCAGGTGATGTTAGGGCTGGTGTGGTGGGGTCATCTGGTGTTAGGGCTGGTGTGCGTGGCGCCGGTGTGGTGGGGTCAGGTGGTCTTAGGGCTGGTGTGGGTGGGGCCGGTGTGGTGGGGTCAGGTGGTGTTAGGGCTGGTGTGGTGGTGTCAGGTGGTGTTAGGGCTGGTGTGGTGGGGTCAGGTGGTGTTAGGGCTGGTGTGGTGTGGTCAGGTGGTGTTAGGGCTGGTGTGGTGCGGTCAGGTGGTGTTAGGGCCGGTGCGGGTGGCGCCGGTGTGGTGGAGTCAGGTGGTGTTAGGGCTGGTGTGGGTGGCGCCCGTGTGGTGGGATCAGGTGGTGTTAGGGCTGGTGTGGTGGGGTCAGGTGGTAATAGGGCTGGTGTGGGTGATGCCGGTGTGGTGGGATCAGGTGGTGTTAGGGCTGGTGTGGTGGGTCAGGTGGTGTTAGGGCTGGTGTGGTGGGGTCAGGTGGTGTTAGGGCTGGTGTGATGGAGTCAGGTGGTGTTAGGGCTGGTGTGGTGGGGTCAGGTGGTGTTAGGGCTGGTGTGGTGAGATCAGATGGTGTTAGGGCTGGTGTGGTGGGGTCAGATGGTGTTAGGGCTGGTGTGGTGGGGTCAGGTGGTGTTAGGGCTGGTGTGGTGGGGTCAGGTGGTGTTAGGGCTGGTGTGGTGGGGTCAGGTGATGTTAGAGCTGGTGTGGTGGGGTCAGTTGGTGTTAGGGCTGGTGTGGTGGGGTCATGTGGTGTTAGGGCTGGTGTGGTGCGGTCAGGGGGTGTCAGGGCCGGTGCGGGTGGCGCCGGTGTGGTGGAGTCAGGTGGTGTTGGGGCTGGTGTGGGTGGTGCCCGTGTGGTGGGATCAGGTGGTGTTAGGGCTGGTGTGGTGTGGTCAGGTGGTGTTAGGGCTGGTGTGGTGGGGTCAGGTGGTGTTAGGGCTGGTGTGGTGTGGTCAGGTGGTGTTAGGGCTGGTGTGGTGCGGTCAGGGGGTGTTAGGGCCGGTGCGGGTGGCGCCGGTGTGGTGGAGTCAGGTGGTGTTAGGGCTGGTGTGGGTGGCGCCCGTGTGGTGGGATCAGGTGGTGTTAGGGCTGGTGTGGTGGGGTCAGGTGGTAATAGGGCTGGTGTGGGTGATGCCGGTGTGGTGGGATCAGGTGGTGTTAGGGCTGGTGTGGTGGGTCAGGTGGTGTTAGGGCTGGTGTGGTGGGGTCAGGTGGTGTTAGGGCTGGTGTGATGGAGTCAGGTGGTGTTAGGGCTGGTGTGGTGGGGTCAGGTGGTGTTAGGGCTGGTGTGGTGAGATCAGATGGTGTTAGGGCTGGTGTGGTGGGGTCAGGTGGTGTTAGGGCTGGTGTGGTGGGGTCAGGTGATGTTAGAGCTGGTGGTGGGTAGCTGGTGTGGTGGGGTCAGGTGGTGTTCGGGCTGGTGTGGTGGGGTCAGGTGGTGTTAGGGCTGGTGTGGTGGGGTCAGGTGGTGTTAGGGCTGGTGTGGTGGGGTCAGGTGGTGTTAGGGCTGGTGTGGTGGGGTCAGGTGGTGTTAGGGCTGGTGTGGTGGGGTCAGGTGGTGTTAGGGCTGGTGTGGTGGGTATCAGGTGGTGTTAGGGCTGGTGTGGTGGGGTCAGGTGGTGTTAGGGCTGGTGTGGTGGGGTCAGGTGGTGTTAGGGCTGGTGTGGTGGGGTCAGGTGGTGTTAGGGCTGGTGTGGTGGGTCAGGTGGTGTTAGTGCTGGTGTGGTGGGATCAGGTGGTGTTAGGGCTGGTGTGGTGGGGTCAGGTGGTGTTAGGGCTGGTGTGGTGGGGTCAGGTGGTGTTAGGGCTGGTGTGGTGGGATCAGGTGGTGTTAGGGCTGGTGTGGTGGGGTCAGGTGGTGTTAGGGCTGGTGTGGTGGGGTCAGGTGGTGTTAGGGCTGGTGTGGTGGGGTCAGGTGGTGTTAGGGCTGGTGTGGTGGGGTCAGGTGGTGTTAGGGCTGGTGTGGTGGGGTCAGGTGGTGTTAGGGCTGGTGTGGTGGGGTCAGGTGGTGTTAGGGCTGGTGTGGTGGGGTCAGGTGGTGTTAGGGCTGGTGTGGTGTGTCAGGTGGTGTTAGGGCTGGTGTGGTGGGGTCAGGTGGTGTTAGGGCTGGTGTGGTGGGGTCAGGTGGTGTTAGGGCTGGTGTGGTGGGGTCAGGTGGTGTTAGGGCTGGTGTGGTGGGGTCAGGTGGTGTTAGGGCTGGTGTGGTGGGGTCAGGTGGTGTTAGGGCTGGTGTGGGTGGCGCCTGTGTGGTGTGATCAGGTGGTGTTAGGGCTGGTGTGGTGGGGTCAGGTGGTGTTAGGGTTGGTGTGGGTGTGGTGTTAGGGCTGGTGTGGTGGGGTCAGGTGGTGTTAGGGCTGGTGTGGTGGGGTCAGGTGGTGTTAGGGCTGGTGTGGGTGGCGCCGGTGTGGTGGGGTCAGGTGGTGTTAGGGCTGGTGTGGTGGGGTCAGGTGGTGTTAGGGCTGGTGTGGTGGGGTCAGGTGGTGTTAGGGCTGGTGTGGTGGGGTCAGGTGGTGTTAGGGCTGGTGTGGTGGGGTCAGGTGGTGTTAGGGCTGGTGTGGTGGGGTCAGGTGGTATAAGGGCTGGTGTGGTGGGGTCAGGTGGTGTTAGGGCTGGTGTGGTGGGGGCAGGTGTGTTAGGGCTGGTTCAGGTGGTGTTAGGGCTGGTGTGGTGGGGTCAGGTGGTGTTAGGGCTGGTGTGGTGGGGTCAGGTGGTGTTAGGGCTGGTGTGGTGGGGTCAGGTGGTGTTAGGGCTGGTGTGGTGGGGTCAGGTGGTGTTAGGGCTGGTGTGGTGGGGTCAGGTGGTGTTAGGGCTGGTGTGGTGGGGTCAGGTGATGTTAGAGCTGGTGTAGGCTGGTGTGGTGGGGTCAGTTGGTGTTAGGGCTGGTGTGGTGGGGTCATGTGGTGTTAGGGCTGGTGTGGTGCGGTCAGGGGGTGTCAGGGCCGGTGCGGGTGGCGCCGGTGTGGTGGAGTCAGGTGGTGTTAGGGCTGGTGTGGGTGGTGCCCGTGTGGTGGGATCAGGTGGTGTTAGGGCTGGTGTGGTGGGGTCAGGTGGTAATAGGGCTGGTGTGGGTGATGCCGGTGTGGTGGGATCAGGTGGTGTTAGGGCTGGTGTGGTGGGTCAGGTGGTGTTAGGGCTGGTGTGGTGGGGTCAGGTGGTGTTAGGGCTGGTGTGATGGAGTCAGGTGGTGTTAGGGCTGGTGTGGTGGGGTCAGGTGGTGTTAGGGCTGGTGTGGTGAGATCAGATGGTGTTAGGGCTGGTGTGGTGGGGTCAGATGGTGTTAGGGCTGGTGTGGTGGGGTCAGGTGGTGTTAGGGCTGGTGTGGTGGGGTCAGGTGGTGTTAGGGCTGGTGTGGTGGGGTCAGGTGATGTTAGAGCTGGTGTGGTGGGGTCAGTTGGAGTTAGGGCTGGTGTGGTGGGGTCATGTGGTGTTAGGGCTGGTGTGGTGCGGTCAGGGGGTGTCAGGGCCGGTGCGGGTGGCGCCGGTGTGGTGGAGTCAGGTGGTGTTAGGGCTGGTGTGGGTGGTGCCCGTGTGGTGGGATCAGGTGGTGTTAGGGCTGGTGTGGTGGGGTCAGGTGGTAATAGGGCTGGTGTGGGTGATGCCAGTGTGGTGGGATCAGGTGGTGTTAGGGCTGGTGTGGTGGGTCAGGTGGTGTTAGGGCTGGTGTGTTGGGGTCAGGTGGTGTTAGGGCTGGTGTGATGGAGTCAGGTGGTGTTAGGGCTGGTGTGGTGGGGTCAGGTGGTGTTAGGGCTGGTGTGGTGAGATCAGATGGTGTTAGGGCTGGTGTGGTGGGGTCAGATGGTGTTAGGGCTGGTGTGGTGGGGTCAGGTGGTGTTAGGGCTGGTGTGCTGGGGTCAGGTGGTGTTAGGGCTGGTGTGGTGGGGTCAGGTGATGTTAGAGCTGGTGTGGTGGGGTCAGTTGGTGTTAGGGCTGGTTTGGTGGGGTCATGTGGTGTTAGGGCTGGTGTGGTGTGTGTCAGGTGGTGTTAGGGCTGGTGTGGTGGGGTCAGGTGGTGTTAGGGCTGGTGTGGATGGGTCAGGTGGAGTTAGGGCTGCTGTGGTGGGGTCAGGTGGTGTTAGGGCTGGTGTGGTGGGATCAGGTGGTGTTAGTGCTGGTGTGGTGGGATCAGGTGGTGTTAGGGCTGGTGTGGTGGGGTCAGGTGGTGTTAGGGCTGGTGTGGTGGGGTCAGGTGGTGTTAGGGCTGGTGTGGTGGGGTCAGGTGGTGTTAGGGCTGGTGTGGTGGGGTCAGGTGGTGTTAGAGCTAGTGTGGTTTGTGGTGTTAGGGCTGATGTGGTAGGGGTCAGGGGGTGTTAGGGCTGCTGGCACCAGTGTTCTGGAGTCAGGTGGTGTTAGGGCTGGTGGGTGGCGCCCGTGTGGTGGGGTCAGGTGGTGTTAGGGCTGGTGTGGTGGGGTCAGGTGGTGTTAGGGCTGGTGTGGTTGGCGCCGGTGTGGTGGAATCAGGTGGTGTTAGGGCTGGTGTGGTGGGGTCAGGTGGTGTTAGGGCTGGTGTGGTGGGATCAGGTGGTGTTATGGCTGTTGTGTGGAGTCAGGTGGTGTTAGGGCTGGTGTGGGTGGTAGTGTGGTGGGATCCAGGTGGTGTTAGGGCTGGTGTGGTGGGGTCAGGTGGTGTTAGGGCTGGTGTGGTGGGGTTAGGTGGTGTTAGGGCTGGTGTGGTGGGGTCAGGTGGTGTTAGGGCTGGTGTGGTGGGGTCAGGTGGTGTTAGGGCTGGTGTGGTGGGGTCAGGTGGTGTTAGGGCTGGTGTGGTGTGGTCAGGTGGTGTTAGGGCTGGTGTGGTTCGGTCAGGGGGTGTTAGGGCCGGTGCGGGTGGCGCCTGTGTGGTGGGATCAGGTGGTGTTAGGGCTGGTGTGGTGGGGTCAGGTGGTAATAGGGCTGGTGTGGGTGATGCCGGTGTGGTGGGATCAGGTGGTGTTAGGGCTGGTGTGGTGGGTCAGGTGGTGTTAGGGCTGGTGTGGTGGGGTCAGGTGGTGTTAGGGCTGGTGTGATGGAGTCAGGTGGTGTTAGGGCTGGTGTGGTGGGGTCAGGTGGTGTTAGGGCTGGTGTGGTGAGATCAGATGGTGTTAGGGCTGGTGTGGTGGGGTCAGGTGGTGTTAGGGCTGGTGTGGTGGGGTCAGGTGGTGTTAGGGCTGGTGTGGTGGGGTCAGGTGGTGTTAGGGCTGGTGTGGTGGGGTCAGGTGGTGTTAGGGCTGGTGTGGTGGGGTCATGTGGTGTTAGGGCTGGTGTGGTGGGGTCAGGTGGTGTTAGGGCTGGTGTGGTGGGGTCAGGTGGTGTTAGAGCTGGTGTGGTGGGGTCAGGTGGTGTTAGGGCTGGTGTGGTGGGGTCATGTGGTGTTAGGGCTAGTGTGGTGCGGTCAGATGGTGTTAGGGCTGGTGTGGTGGGGTCAGCCGGTGTTAGGGCTGGGAAGTGGCCAGGGGGTGTTAGGGCTGGTGTGGTGACGCTGGTGTGGTGGAGTCAGGTGGTGTTAGGGCTGGTGTGGGTGGCGCCCGTGTGGTGGGATCAGGTGGTGTTAGGGCTGGTGTGGTGGGGTCAGGGGGTATTAGGGCTGGTGTGGGTGATGCCAGTGTGGTGGGATCAGGTGGTGTTAGGGCTGGTGTGGTGGGTCAGGTGGTGTTAGGGCTGGTGTGGTGGGGTCAGGTGGTGTTAGGGCTGGTGTGATGGAGTCAGGTGGTGTTAGGGCTGGTGTGGTGAGGTCAGGGGGTGTGGTGGGGTCAGGTGGTGGTGAGATCAGATGGTGTTAGGGCTGGTGTGGTGGGGTCAGATGGTGTTAGGGCTGGTGTGGTGGGGTCAGGTGGTGTTAGGGCTGGTGTGGTGGGGTCAGGTGGTGTTAGGGCTGGTGTGGTGGGGTCAGGTGGTGTTAGGGCTGGTGTGGTGGGGTCAGTTGGTGTTAGGGCTGGTGTGGTGGGGTCATGTGGTGTTAGGGCTGGTGTGGTGTGTGACCGGTGGGGTAGGACATGGTGTGGTGGGGTCAGGTGGTGTTAGGCCTGGTGTGGTGGGGTCAGGTGGAGTTAGGGCTGCTGTGGTTGGGTCAGGTGGTGTTAGAGCTGGTGTGGGTGGCGCCGGTGTGGTAGCGCTGGTGTGGTGGGATCAGGTCGTGTTAGGGCTGGTGTGGTGTGATTAGGTGGTGTTAGGGCTGGTGTGGTGGGGTGATGTGGTGTTAGGGCTGGTGTGGTGGGGTTAGGTGGTGTTAGGGCTGGTGTGGTGGGGTCAGGTGGTGTTAGAGCTAGTGTGGCGGGATTAGGTGGTGTTAGGGCTGGTGTGGTGAGGTCAGGTGGTGTTAGGGCTGGTGTGGTGTGGTCAGGTGGTGTTAGGGCTGGTGTGGTGCGGTCAGGGGGTGTTAGGGCCGGTGTGGTGGGATCAGGTGGTGTTAGGGCTGGTGGTGGGGTCAGTGGTGTTAGGGCTGGTGTGGTGGGGGTCAGTGGTGTTAGGGCTGGTGTGGTGGTGTCAGGTGGTGTTGGGGCTGGTGTGGTGGGATCAGGTGGTGTTAGGGCTGGTGTGGTGGGGTCAGGTGGTGTTAGGCTGGTGTGGTGGGGGTCAGGTGGTGTTAGGGCTGGTGTGGTGGATCAGGTGGTGTTAGGGCTGGTGTGGTGGGGTCAGGTGGTGTTAGGGCTGGTGTGGTGGGGTCAGGTGGTGTTAGGGCTGGTGTGGTGGGATCAGGTGGTGTTAGGGCTGGTGTGGTGGGTCAGGTGGTGTTAGGGCTGGTGTGGTGGGGTCAGGTGGTGTTAGGGCTGGTGTGGTGGGTGGGGTGGTGTTAGGGCTGGTGTGGTGGGGTCAGGTGGTGTTAGGGCTGGTGTGGTGGCTATCAGGTGGTGTTAGGGCTGGTGTGGTGGGGTGTTAGGGCTGGTGTGGGTGTTGCTGGTGTTGTGGGATCAGGTGGTGTTAGGGCTGGTGTGGTGGGTCAGGTGGTGTTAGGGCTGGTGTGGTGGGGTCAGGTGGTGTTAGGGCTGGTGTGGTGGTGTCAGGTGGTGTTAGGGCTGGTGTGGTGGGGTCAGGTGGTGTTAGGGCTGGTGTGGTGGGGTCAGGTGGTGTTAGGGCTGGTGTGGTGGGGTCAGGTGGTAATAGGGCTGGTGTGGGTGGTGCTGGTGTGATGGGATCAGGTGGTGTTAGGGCTGGTGTGGTGGGGTCAGGTGGTAATAGTGGTAGGGCTGGTGTGGTGTGATGGGATCAGGTGGTGTTAGGGCTGGTGTGGTGTGTGTCAGGTGGTGTTAGGGCTGGTGTGGTGGGGTCAGGTGGTGTTAGGGCTGGTGTGGTGGGGTCAGGTGGAGTTAGGGCTGCTGTGGTGGGGTCAGGTGGTGTTAGAGCTGGTGTGGGTGGCGCCGGTGTGGTGGCGCCGGTGTGGTGGGATCAGGTGGTGTTAGGGCTGGTGTGGTGGCGTCAGGTGGTGTTAGGGCTGGTGTGGTGTGATCAGGTGGTGTTAGGGCTGGTGTGGTGGGGTTATGTGGTGTTAGGGCTGGTGTGGTGGGGTTATGTGGTGTTAGGGCTGGTGTGGTGGGGTCAGGTGGTGTTAGGGCTAGTGTGGCGGGATTAGGTGGTGTTAGGGCTGGTGTGGTGGGGTCAGGTATTGTTAGAGCTGGTGTGGTGTGGTCAGGTGGTGTTAGGGCTGATGTGGTGGGGTCAGGGGGTGTTAGGGCCGGTGCGGGTGGCACCAGTGTTGTGGAGTCAGGTGGTGTTAGGGCTGGTGTGGGTGGCGCCCGTATGGTGCGATCAGGTGGTGTTAGGGCTGGTGTGGTGGGGTCAGGTGGTAATAGGGCTGGTGTGGTGGTGCCGGTGTGGTGGGATCAGGTGGTGTTAGGGCTGGTGTGGCGGGTCAGGTGGTGTTAGGGCTGGTGTGATGGGGTCAGGGGGTTTTAGGGCTGGTGTGGTGGGGTCAGGTGGTGTTAGGGCTGGTGTGGTGGGGTCAGGTGGAGTTAGGGCTGCTGTGGTGGGGTCAGGTGGTGTTAGAGCTGGTGTGGGTGGCGCCGGTGTGGTAGCGCTGGTGTGGTGGGATCAGGTGGTGTTAGGGCTGGTGTGGTGGGGTAAGGTGGAGTTAGGGCTGGTGTGGTGGGGTTATGTGGAGTTAGGTCTGGTGTGGTGGGGTTATGTAGTGTTAGGGCTGGTGTGGTGGGATCAGGTGGTGTTAGGGCTAGTGTGGCGGGATTAGGTGGTGTTAGGGCTGGTGTGGTGGGGTCAGGTATTGTTAGGGCTGGTGTGGTGTGGTCAGGTGGTGTTAGGGCTGATGTGGTGTGGTCAGGGGGTGTTAGGGCTGGTGTGGTGGGGTCAGGTGATGTTAGAGCTGGTGTGGTGGGGTCAGTTGGTGTTAGGGCTGGTGTGGTGGGGTCATGTGGTGTTAGGGCTGGTGTGGTGTGTGTCAGGTGGTGTTAGGGCTGGTGTGGTGGGATCAGGTGGTGTTAGGGCTGGTGTGGTGGGGTGAGGTGGAGTTAGGGCTGCTGTGGTGGGGTCAGGTGGTGTTAGAGGTGGTGTGGGTGGCGCCGGTGTGGTGGCGCCGGTGTGGTGGTATCAGGTGGTGTTAGGGCTGGTGTGGTGGGGTCAGGTAGTGTTAGGGCTGGTCTGGTGTGATCAGGTGGTGTTAGGGCTGGTGTGGTGGGGTTATGTGGTGTTAGGGCTGGTGTAGTGAGGTTAGGTGGTGTTAGGGCTGGTGTGGTGGGGTCAGGTGGTGTTAGGGCTGGTGTGGCGGGATTAGGTGGTGTTAGGGCTGGTGTGGTGGGGTCAGGTGGTGTTAGGGCTGGTGACGTGTGGTCAGGTGGTGTTTGGGCTGTTGTGGTGGGGTCTGGGGGTGTTAGGGCTGGTGCGGGTGGCTCGAGTGTTGTGGAGACAGGTGGTGTTAGGGCTGGTGTGGTGGGGTGGCGCTGGTGTGGTGGGATCAGGTGGTGTTAGGGCTGGTGTGGTGGGGTCAGGTGGTGTTAGGGCTGGTGTGGTGGTGCCGGTGTGGTGGGATCAGGTGGTGTTAGGGCTGGTGTGGTGGGGTCAGGTGGTGTTAGGGCTGGTGTGATGGGGTCAGGTGGTGTTAGGGCTGGTGTGGTGGGGTCAGGTGGTGTTAGGGCTGGTGTGGTGGGGTCAGGTGGAGTTAGGGCTGCTGTGGTGGGGTCAGGTGGTGTTAGAGCTTGTGTGGGTGGCGTCGGTGTGGTGGGATCAGGTGGTGTTAGGGCTGGTGTGGTGGGGTCAGGTGGTGTTAGGGCTGGTGTGGTGGGGTCATGTGGTGTTAGGGCTGGTGTGGTGGGGTCAGGTGGTGTTAGGGCTGGTGTGGTGAGGTCAGGTGGTGTTAGGGCTGGTGTGGTGAGGTCAGGTGGTGTTAGGGCTGGTGTGGTGGGGTCAGGTGGTGTTAGGGCTGGTGTGGTGGGGTCAGGTGGTGTTAGGGCTGCTGTGGTGGGGTCAGGTGGTGTTAGGGCTGGTGTGGGTGGCGCCGGTGTGGTGGGATCAGGTGGTGTTAGGGCTGGTGTGGTGGCGTCAGGTGGTGTTAGGGCTGGTGTGGTGTGATCAGGTGGTGTTAGGGCTGGTGTGGTGTGATCAGGTGGTGTTAGGGCTGGTGTGGTGGGGTTAGGTGGTGTTAGGGCTGGTGTGGTGGGGTCAGGTGGTGTTAGAGCTAGTGTGGCGGGATTAGGTGGTGTTAGGGCTGGTGTGGTGGGGTCAGGTGGTGTTAGGGCTGGTGTGGTGGGGTCAGGTGGTGTTAGGGCTGGTGTGGTGGTCAGGTGGTGTTAGGGCTGGTGTGGTGGGGTCAGGTGGTGTTAGGGCTGGTGTGGTGGGGTCAGGTGGTGTTAGGGCTGGTGTGGTGGGGTCAGGTGGTGTTAGGGCTGGTGTGGGTGATGCCGGTGTGGTGGGATCAGGTGGTGTTAGGGCTGGTGTGGTGGGTCAGGTGGTGTTAGGGCTGGTGTGGTGGGGTACGGTGGTGTTTGGGCTGGGGTGGTGGGGTCGGGTGGTGTTAGGGCTGGTGTGGCGGTCAGTGGTGTTAGGCCAGTGTTGTGGAGTCAGGTGGTGTTAGGGCTGGTGGTGGTGTCAGGTGGTGTTAGGGCCCGTATGTTGCGATCAGGTGGTGTTTGGTCTGGTGTGGTGGGGTCAGGTGGTGTTAGGGCTGGTGTGGTGGGGTCAGGTGGTGTTAGGGCTGGTGTGGTGGGATCAGGTGGTGTTAGGGCTGGTGTGGTGGGGTCAGGTGGTGTTAGGGCTGGTGTGGTGGGGTCAGGTGGTGTTAGGGCTGGTGTGGTGGGGTCAGGTGGTGTTAGGGCTGGTGTGGTGGGGTCAGGTGGAGTTAGGGCTGCTGTGGTGGGGTCAGGTGGTGTTAGAGCTGGTGTGGGTGGCGCCGGTGTGGTAGCGCTGGTGTGGTGGGATCAGGTGGTGTTAGGGCTGGTGTGGTGGGGTAAGGTGGTGATAGGGCTGGTCTGGTGAGGTATGGTGGTGTTCGGGTTGGTGTGGTGAGTTAATGTTGTGTTAGGGCTGGTGTGGTGGGGTTATGTGGTGTTAGGGCTGGTGTGGTGGGATCAGGTGGTGTTAGGGCAATTGTGTGGTGGGGTCAGGTGGTGTTAGGGCTGGTGTGGTGGGGTCATGTGGTGTTAGGGCTGGTGTGGTGTGGTCAGGTGGTGTTAGGGCTGATGTGGTGTGGTCAGGGGGTGTTAGGGCTGGTGTGGTGGGGTCAGGTGGTGTTAGTGCTGGTGTGGTGGGGTCAGGTGGTGTTAGGGCTGGTGTGGTGGGGTCATGTGGTGTTAGGGCTGGTGTGGTGTGTGTCAGGTGGTGTTAGGGCTGGTGTGGTGGGATCAGGTGGTGTTAGGGCTGGTGTGGTGGGGTGAGGTGGAGTTAGGGCTGCTGTGGTGGGGTCAGGTGGTGTTAGAGGTGGTGTGGGTGGCGCCGGTGTGGTGGCGCCGGTGTGGTGGTATCAGGTGGTGTTAGGGCTGGTGTGGTGGGGTCAGGTAGTGTTAGGGCTGGTCTGGTGTGATCAGGTGGTGTTAGGGCTGGTGTGGTGGGGTTATGTGGTGTTAGGGCTGGTGTAGTGGGGTTATGTGGTGTTAGGGCTGGTGTGGTGGAGTCAGGTGGTGTTAGGGCTAGTGTGGCGGGATTAGGTGGTGTTAGGGCTGGTGTGGTGGGGTCAGGTATTGTTAGGGCTGGTGTCGTGTGGTCAGGTGGTGTTAGGGCTGATGTGGTGGGGTCAGGGGGTGTTAGGGCTGGTGCGGGTGGCACGAGTGTTGTGGAGACAGGTGGTGTTAGGGCTGGTGTGGGTGGCGCCCGTGTGGTGGGATCAGGTGGTGTTAGGGCTGGTGTGGTGGGGTCAGGTGGTAATAGGGCTGGCGTGGTGGTGCCGGTGTGGTGGGATCAGGTGGTGTTAGGACTGGTGTGGCGGGTCAGGTGGTGTTAGGGCTGGTGTGATGGGGTCAGGTGGTGTTAGGGCTGGTGTGGTGGGGTCAGGTGGTTTTAGGGCTGGTGTGGTGGGGTCAGGTGGAGTTAAGGCTGCTGTGGTGGGGTCAGGTGGTGTTAGAGCTGGTGTGGGTGGCGCCGGTGTGGTGGGATCAGGTGGTGTTAGGGCTGGTGTGGTGGGGTCAGTTGGTGTTAGGGCTGGTGTGGTGGGGTCATGTGGTGTTAGGGCTGGTGTGGTGTGTGTCAGGTGGTGTTGGACCTGGTGTGGTGGGGTCAGGTGGTGTTAGGGCTGGTGTGGTGGGGTCAGGTGGAGTTAGGGCTGCTGTGGTGGGGTCAGGTGGTGTTAAAGCTTGTGTGGGTGGCGCCGGTGTGGTGTGATCAGGTGGTGTTAGGGTTGGTGTGGTGGCGTCAGGTCGTGTTAGGGCTGGTGTGGTGTGATTAGGTGGTGTTAGGGCTGGTGTGGTGGGGTTATGTGGTGTTAGGGCTGGTGTGGTGGGGTTAGGTGGTGTTAGGGCTGGTGTGGTGGGGTCAGGTGGTGTTAGGGCTGGTGTGGTGGGGTTAGGTGGTGTTAGGGCTGGTGTGGTGGGCTCAGGTGGTGTTAGGGCTGGTGTGGTGAGGTCAGGTGGTTTTAGGGCTGGTGTGGTGTGGTCAGGTGGTGTTAGGGCTGGTGTGGTGCGGTCAGGGGGTGTTAGGGCCGGTGTGGGTGGCGGCCGTGTGGTGGGATCAGGTGGTGTTAGGGCTGGTGTGGTGGGGTCAGGTGGTAATAGGGCTGGTGTGGGTGATGCCGGTGTGGTGGGATCAGGTGGTGTTAGGGCTGGTGTGGTGGGTCAGGTGGTGTTAGGGCTGGTGTGGTGGGGTCAGGTGGTGTTAGGGCTGGTGTGGTGGGGTCAGGTGGTGTTAGGGCTGGTGTGGTGTGGTCAGGTGGTGTTAGGGCTGGTGTGGTGGGGTCAGATGGTGTTAGGGCTGGTGTGGTGGGGTCAGATGGTGTTAGGGCTGGTGTGGTGGGGTCAGGTGGTGTTAGGGCTGGTGTGGTGGGGTCATGTGGTGTTAGGGCTGGCGTGGTGCGGTCAGGGGGTGTTAGGGCCGGTGCGGGTGACGCCGGTGTGGTGGAGTCAGGTGGTGTTAGGGCTGGTGTGGGTGGAGCCCGTGTGGTGGGATCAGGTGGTGTTAGGGCTGGTGTGGTGTGATCAGGTGGTAATAGGGCTGGTGTGGGTGATGCCGGTGTGGTGGGATCAGGTGGTGTTAGGGCTGGTGTGGTGGGTCAGGTGGTGTTAGGGCTGGTGTGGCGGGGTCAGGTGGTGTTAGGGCTGGTGTGATGGAGTCAGGTGGTGTTAGGGCTGGTGTGGTGGGGTCAGGTGGTGTTAGGGCTGGTGTGGTGAGATCAGATGGTGTTAGGGCTGGTGTGGTGGGGTCAGATGGTGTTAGGGCTGGTGTGGTGGGGTCAGGTGGTGTTAGGGCTGGTGTGGTGGGGTCAGGTGGTGTTAGGGCTGGTGTGGTGGGGTCAGGTGGTAATAGGGCTGGTGTGGGTGGTGCCGGTGTGGTGGGATCAGGTGGTGTTAGGGCTGGTGTGGTGTGTGTCATGTGGTGTTAGGGCTGGTGTGGTGGGGTCAGGTGGTGTTAGGGCTGGTGTGGTGGGGTTAGGTGGAGTTAGGGCTGCTGTGGTGGGGTCAGGTGGTGTTAGAGCTGGTGTGGGTGGCGCCGGTGTGGTGGCGCCGGTGTGGTGGGATCAGGTGGTGTTAGGGCTGGTGTGGTGGGGTCAGGTGGTGTTAGGGCTGGTGTGGTGTGATCAGGTGGTGTTAGGGCTGGTGTGGTGGGGTTATGTGGTGTTAGGGCTGGTGTGGTGGGGTTATGTGGTGTTAGGGTTGGTGTGGTGGGGTCAGGTGGTGTTAGGGCTAGTGTGGCGGGATTAGGTGGTGTTAGGGCTGGTGTGGTGGGGTCAGGTATTGTTAGAGCTGGTGTGGTGTGGTCAGGTATTGTTAGGGCTGATGTGGTGGGGTCAGGGGGTGTTAGGGCCGGTGCGGGTGGCACCAGTGTTGTGGAGTCAGGTGGTGTCAGGGCTGGTGTGGCTGGCGCCCGTGTGGTGCGATCAGGTGGTGTTAGGGCTGGTGTGGTGGGGTCAGGTGGTAATAGGACTGGTGTGGTGGTGCCGGTGTGGTGGGATCAGGTGGTGTTAGGGCTGGTGTGGCGGGTCAGGTGGTGTTTGGGCTGGTGTGGTGGGGTCAGTTGGTGTTAGGGCTGGTGTGGTGGGGTCAGGTGGAGTTAGGGCTGCTGTGGTGGGGTCAGGTGGTGTTAGAGCTGATGTGGGTGGCGCCGGTGTGGTGGCGCCGGTGTGGTGGGATCAGGTGGTGTTAGGGCTGGTGTGGTGGGGTCAGGTGGTGTTAGGGCAGGTGTGGTGGGGTTATGTGGAGTTAGGGCTGGTCTGGTGGGGTTATGTAGTGTTAGGGCTGGTGTGGTGGGATCAGGTGGTGTTAGGGCTAGTGTGGCGGGATTAGGTGGTGTTAGGGCTGGTGTGGTGGGGTCAGGTATTGTTAGGGCTGGTGTGGTGTGGTCAGGTGGTGTTAGGGCTGGTGTGGTGTGGTCAGGTGGTGTTAGGGCAGGTGTGTGTTGTGGTCAGGTGGTGTTAGGGCTGGTGTGGTGGGCGGCGGTGTTGTGTGTTCAGGTGTTGTTAGGGCTGGTGTGGTGGGTCAGGTGGTGTTAGGGCTGGTGTGGTGTGGTAAGGTGGTGTTGGGGGTGGTGTGGTGGGGTCAGGTGGTCATAGGGCTGGTGTGGTGGGGTCAGGTGGTGTTAGGGCTGGTGTGGTGGGGTCAGGTGGTGTTAGGGCTGGTGTGGTGGTGTCAGGTGGTGTTAGGGCTGGTGTGGTGGGGTCAGGTGGTGTTAGGGCTGGTGTGGTGGGGTCAGGTGGTGTTAGGGCTGGTGTGGTGGGGTCAGGTGGTGTTAGGGCTGGTGTGGTGGGGTCAGGTGGTGTTAGGGCTGGTGTGGTGGGGTCAGGTGGTGTTAGGGCTTGTGTGGTGGGGTCAGGGGGTGTTAGGGCTGGTGTGGTGGGATCAGGTGGTGTTAGGGCTGGTATGGTGGGATCAGGTGGTGTTAGGGCTGGTCTGGGTGCCTCCGGTGTGATAAGATCAGGTCGAGTTAGGGCTGGTGTGATGGGGTCAGATGGTGTTAGGGCTGGTGTGGTGGGGTCAGGTGGTGTTTGGGCTAGTGTGGGTGAAGCCGGTGTGGTGGAGCCAGGTGGTATTAGGGCTGGTGTGGTGGGGTAAGGTGGTGTTAGGGCTGATGTAGTGGGGTCAGGTGGTGATAGAGCTAGTGTGGTGGGGTTAGGTTGGGTTAGGGCTGGTGTGGTGGGGTCAGGTGGTGTTATGGCTGGTGTGGTGGGGTCAGGTGGTGTTAGGGCTGGTGTGGTGGGGTCAGGGGGTGTTAGGGCTCGTGTGGGTGGCGCCGGTGTGGTGGGATCAGGTGGTGTTATGGCTGGTGTGGTGGGGTCAGGTGGTGATAGGACTGGTGTGAGTGGTGCCGGTGTGGTGGGGTCAGGTGGTGATAGGGCTTGTGTGAGTGGTGCCGGTGTGGTGGCGTCAGGTGGTGATAGGGCTGGTGTGAGTGGTGCCGGTGTGGTGGAGTCAGGTGGTGTTAGGGCTGGTGTGGGTGGCGCCCGTGTGGTGGGATCAGGTGGTGTTAGAGCTGGTGTGGTGGGGTCAGGTGGTAATAGGGCTGGTGTGGGTGGTGCCGGTGTGGTGGGATCAGGTGGTGTTAGGGCTGGTGTGGTGGGTCAGGTGGTGTTAGGGCTGGTGTGGTGGGTCAGGTGGTGTTAGGGCTGGTGTGGTGGGTCAGGTGGTGTTAGGGCTGGTGTGGTGGGGTCAGGTGGTGTTAGGGCTGGTGTGGTGGGGTCAGGTGGTGTTAGGGCTGGTGTGGTGGGGTCAGGTGGTGTTAGGGCTGGTGTGGTGGGGTTAGATGGTGTTTGGGCTGGTGTGGTGGGGTCAGGTGGTGTTAGGGCTGGTGTGGTGGGGTCAGGTGGTGTTAGGGCTGGTGTGGTGGGGTCAGGTGGTGTTAGGGCTGGTGTGGTGGGGTCAGGTGGTGTTAGGGCTGGTGTGGTGGGGTCAGGGGGTGTTAGGTTGGCTGGGTGTAGGGGTGGTGAGCCAGGTGGGGGTTAGGGCTGGTGTGGTGGGGTCAGGTGGTGTTAGGGCTGGTGTGGTGGGGTCAGGTGGTGTTAAGGCTGGTGTGGGCTGCCGGTGTGGTGGGGTCAGGTGGTGTTAGGGCTGGTGTGGTGGGGTCAGGTGGTGTTAGGGCTGGTGTGGTGGGGTCAGTTGGTGTTAGGGCTGGTGTGGTGGGGTCAGGTGGTGTTTGGGCTAGTGTGGGTGGAGCCGGTGTAGTGGAGACAGGTGGTATTAGGGCTGGTGTTGTGGGGTCAGGTGGCGTTAGGGCTGATGTAGTGGGGTCACGTGGTGTTAGGGCTGGTGTGGTGGGGTTAGGTGGGGTTAGGGCTGGTGTGGTGGGGTCAGGTAGTATTAGGGGTGGTGTGGTGGGGTCAGGGGGTGTTAGGGCTGGTGTGGGTGGCGCCGGTGTGGTGGGATCAGGTGGTGTTAGGGCTGGTGTGGTGGGGTCAGGTGGTGATAGGGCTGGTGTGGGTGGTGCCTGTGTGGTGGGATCAGGTGGTGTTAGGGCTGGTGTGGTGGGTCAGGTGGTGTTAGGGCTGGTGTGGTGGGGTCAGGTGGTGTTAGGGCTGGTGTGGTGGGGTCAGGTGGTGTTAGGGCTGGTGTGGTGGGGTCAGGTGGTGTTAGGGCTGGTGTGGTGGGGTCAGGTGGGTGTTCAGGGGTGTTAGGGCTGGTGTGGGTGGCGCCCGTGTGGTGGGATCAGGTGGTGTTATGGCTGGTGTGGTGGGGTCAGGTGGTGATAGGGCTGGTGTGGGTGGTGCCTGTGTGGTGGGATCAGGTGGTGTTAGGGCTGGTATGGTCGGTCAGGTGGTGTTAGGGCTGGTGTGGTGGGGTCAGGTGGTGTTAGGGCTGGTGTGGTGGGGTCAGGTGGTGTTAGGGCTGGTGTGGTGGGGTCAGGTGGTGTTAGGGCTGGTGTGGTGGGGTCATTTGGTGGTAGGGCTTGTGTGGTGGGGTCAGGTGGTGTTTGGGCTAGTGTGGGTGGAGCCGGTGTAGTGAAGTCAGGTGGTATTACGGCTGGTGTTGTGGGGTCAGGTGGCGTTAGGGCTGATGTATTGTGGTCACGTGGTGTTAAGGCTGGTGTGGTGGGGTTAGGTGGGGTTAGGGCTGGCGTGGTGGGGTCAGATAGTATTAGGGGTGGTGTGGTGGGATCAGGTGGTGTTAGGGCTGGTGTGGTGGGGTCAGGTGGTGATAGGGCTGTTGTGGGTGGTGCCTGTGTGGTGGGATCAGGTGGTGTTAGGGCTGGTGTGGTGGGTCAGGTGGTGTTAGGACTGGTGTGGTGGGGTCAAGTGGTGTTAGGGCTGGTGTGGTGGGGTCAGTTGGTGTTAGGGCTGGTGTGGTGGGGTCATGTGCTGTTAGGGCTTGTGTGGTGTGTGTCAGGTGGTGTTAGGGCTGGTGTGGTGGGGTCAGGTGGTGTTAGGGCTGGTGTGGTGGGGTCAGGTGGAGTTAGGGCTGCTGTGGTGGGTTCAGGTGGTATTAGAGCTGGTGTGGGTGGCGCCGGTGTGGTGGGATCAGTTGGTGTTAGAGCTGGTGTGGTGGCGTCAGGTGGTGTTAGGGCTGGTGTGGTGTGATCAGGTGGTGTTAGGGCTGGTGTGGTGGGGTTATGTGGTGTTAGGGCTGGTGTGGTGGGGTTAGGTGGTGTTAGGGCTGTTATGATGGGGTCAGGTGGTGTTAGAGCTAGTGTGGCGGGATTAGGTGGTTTTAGGGCTGCTGTGGTGGGGTCAGGTGGTGTTAGGGCTGGTGTGGTGTGATCAGGTGGTGTTAGGGCTGGTGTGGTGGGGTCAAGGGGTGTTAGGGCCGGTGCGGGTGGCGCCGGTGTGGTGGAGTCAAGTGGTGTTAGGGCTGGTGTGGGTGGCGCCCGTGTGGTGGGATCAGGTGGTGTTAGGGCTGGTGTGGTGGGGTCAGGTGGTAATAGGGCTGGTGTGGGTGATGCCGGTGTGGTGGGATCAGGTGGTGTTAGGGCTGGTGTGGTGGGTCAGGTGGTGTTAGGGCTGGTGTGGTGGGGTCAGGTGGTGTTAGGGCTGGTGTGGTGGAGTCAGGTGGTGTTAGGGCTGGTGTGGTGGGGTCAGGTGGTGTTAGGGCTGGTGTGGTGAGATCAGATGGTGTTAGGGCTGGTGTGGTGGGGTCAGATGGTGTTAGGGCTGGTGTGGTGGGGTCAGGTGGTGTTAGGGCTGGTGTGGTGGGGTCAGGTGGTGTTAGGGCTGGTGTGGTGGGGTCAGGTGATGTTAGAGCTAGTGTGGTGGGTCAGGTGGTGTTAGGGCTGGTGTGGTGGGGTCATGTGGTGTTAGGGCTGGTGTGGTGGGGTCAGTTGGTGTTAGGGCTGGTGTGGTGGGGTCAGGTGGTGTTAGGGCTGGTGTGGTGGGGTCAGGTGGAGTTAGGGCTGCTGTGGTGGGGTCAGGTGGTGTTAGAGCTGGTGTGGGTGGCGCCGGTGTGGTGGCGCCGGTGTGGTGGGATCAGGTGGTGTTAGGGCTGGTGTGGTGTGGTCAGGTGGTGTTAGGGCTGGTGTGGTGGGGTCAGGTGGTGTTAGGGCTGGTGTGGTGGGGTTATGTGGTGTTAGGGCTGGTGTGGTGGGGTTATGTGGTGTTAGGGCTGGTGTGGTGAGGTCAGGTGGTGTTAGGGCTAGTGTGGCGGGATTACGTGGTGTTAGGGCTGGTGTGGTGGGGTCAGGTATTGTTAGGGCTCGTGTGGTGTGGTCAGGTGGTGTTAGGGCTGATGTGGTGGGGTCAGGGGGTGTTAGGGCCGGTGCGGGTGGCGCCGGTGTTGTGGAGTCAGGTGGTGTTAGGGCAGGTGTGGGTGGCGCCCGTGTGGTGGGATCAGGTGGTGTTAGGGCTGGTGTGGTGGGGTCAGGTGGTAATAGGGCTGGTGTGGGTGGTGCCGGTGTGGTGGGATCAGGTGGTGATAGGGCTGGTGTGGCGGGTCAGGTGGTGTTAGGGCTGGTGTGATGGGGTCAGGTGGTGTTAGGGCTGGTTTGGTGGGGTCAGGTGGTGTTAGGGCTGGTGTGGTGGGGTCAGGTTGAGTTAGGGCTGCTGTGGTGGGGTCAGGTGGTGTTAGGGCTGGTGTGGGTGGCTCCGGTGTGGTGGCGCCGGTGTGGTGGGATCAGGTGGTGTTAGGGCTGGTGTGGTTGGGTCAGGTGGTGTTAGGGCTGGTGTGGTGTGATCAGGTGGTGTTAGGGCTGGTGTGGTGGGGTTATGTGGTGTTAGGGCTGGTGTGTTGGGGTTATGTGGTGTTAGGGCTGGTGTGGTGGGGTCAGGTGGTGTTAGGGCTAGTGTGGCGTAATTAGGTGGTGGTAGGGCTGGTGTGGTGGGGTCAGGTATTGTTAGGGCTGGTGTGGTGTGGTCAGGTGGTGTTAGGGCTGATGTGGTTTGGTCAGGGGGTGTTAGGGCCGGTGCGGGTGGCGCCGGTGTTGTGGAGACAGGTGGTGTTAGGGCTGGTGTGGGTGGCGCCCGTGTGGTGGGATCAGGTGGTGTTAGGGCTGGTGTGGTTGGGTCAGGTGGTAATAGGGCTGGCGTGGGTGGTGCCGGTGTGGTGGGATCAGGTGGTGTTTGGGCTGGTCTGGCGGGTCAGGTGGTGTTAGGGCTGGTGTGTTGGGGTCAGGTGGTGTTAGGGCTGGTGTGGTGGAGTCAGGTGGTGTTAGAGCTGGTGTGGTGGGGTCAGGTGGTGTTAGGGCTGGTGTGGTGAGATCAGATGGTGTTTGGGCTGGTGTGGTGGGATCAGATGGTGTTAGGGCTGGTGTGGTGGGGTCAGGTGGTGTTAGGGCTGGTGTGGTGGGGTCAGGTGGTGTTTGGGCTTGTGTGGTGGGGTCAGGTGGTGTTAGGGCTGGTGTGGTGGGGTCAGGTGGTGTTAGGGCTGGTGTGGTGGGGTCAGGTGGTGTTAAGGCTGGTGTGGGCGGTGCCGGTGTGGTGGGGTCAGGTGGTGTTAAGGCTGGTGTGGTGGGGTCAGGTGGTGTTAGGGCTGGTGTGGTGGGGTCAGATGGTGTTAGGTCTGGTGTGGTGGAGTCAGGTGGTGTTCGGGCTAGTGTGGGTGGAGCCGGTGTAGTAGAGTCAGGTGGTATTACGGCTAGTGTGGTGGGGTCAGGTGGCGTTAGGGCTGATGTAGTGGGGTCAGGTGGTGTTAGGGCTGGTGTGGTGGGGTTAGGTGGGGTTAGGGGTGGTGTGGTGGGGTCAGGTAGTGTTTGGGGTGGTGTGGTGGGGTCAGGGGGTGTTAGGGCTGGTGTGGGTGGCGCCCGTGTGGTGGGATCAGGTGGTGTTATGGCTGGTGTGGTGGGGTCAGGTGGTGATAGGGCTGGTGTGGGTGGTGCCTGTGTGGTGGGATCAGGTGGTGTTAGGGCTGGTATGGTCGGTCAGGTGGTGTTAGGGCTGGTGTGGTGGGGTCAGGTGGTGTTAGGGCTGGTGTGGTGGGGTCAGGGGGTGTTAGGGCTGGTGTGGGTGGCGCCCGTGTGGTGGGATCAGGTGGTGTTATGGCTGGTGTGGTGGGGTCAGGTGGTGATAGGGCTGGTGTGGGTGGTGGGTGTTAGGGCTGGTGTGGTGGGATCAGGTGGTGTTAGGGCTGGTATGGTCGGTCAGGTGGTGTTAGGGCTGGTGTGGTGGGGTCAGGTGGTGTTAGGGCTGGTGTGGTGGGGTCAGTTGGTGGTAGGGCTTGTGTGGTGGGGTCAGGTGGTGTTTGGGCTAGTGTGGGTGGAGCCGGTGTAGTGAAGTCAGGTGGTATTACGGCTGGTGTTGTGGGGTCAGGTGGCGTTAGGGCTGATGTAGTGTGGTCACGTGGTGTTAAGGCTGGTGTGGTGGGGTTAGGTGGGGTTAGGGCTGGCGTGGAGGGGTCAGATAGTATTAGGGGTGGTGTGGTGGGATCAGGTGGTGTTAGGGCTGGTGTGGTGGGGTCACGTGGTGATAGGGCTGTTGTGGGTGGTGCCTGTGTGGTGGGATCAGGTGGTGTTAGGGCTGGTGTGGTGGGTCAGGTGGTGTTAGGACTGGTGTGGTGGGGTCAAGTGGTGTTAGGGCTGGTGTGGTGGGGTCAGTTGGTGTTAGGGCTGGTGTGGTGGGGTCATGTGCTGTTAGGGCTGATGTGGTGTGTGTCAGGTGGTGTTAGGGCTGGTGTGGTGGGGTCAGGTGGTGTTAGGGCTGGTGTGGTGGGGTCAGGTGGAGTTAGGGCTGCTGTGGTGGGGTCAGGTGGTATTAGAGCTGGTGTGGGTGGCGCCGGTGTGGTGGGATCAGTTGGTGTTAGAGCTGGTGTGGTGGCGTTAGGTGGTGTTAGGGCTGGTGTGGTGTGATCAGGTGGTTTTAGGGCTGGTGTGGTGGGGTTATGTGGTGTTAGGGCTGGTGTGGTGGGGTTAGGTGGTGTTAGGGCTGGTGTGGTGGGGTCAGGTGGTGTTAGAGCTAGTGTGGCGGGATTAGGTGGTGTTAGGGCTGGTGTGGTGGGGTCAGGTGGTGTTAGGGCTGGTGTGGTGTGGTCAGGTGGTGTTAGGGCTGGTGTGGTGGGGTCAGGGGGTGTTTGGGCCGGTGCGGGTGGCGCCGGTGTGGTGGAGTCAGGTGGTGTTAGGGCTGGTGTGGGTGGCGCCCGTGTGGTGGGATCAGGTGGTGTTAGGGCTGGTGTGGTGGGGTCAGGTGGTAATAGGGCTGGTGTGGGTGATGCCGGTGTGGTGGGATCAGGTGGTGTTAGGGCTGGTGTGGTGGGTCAGGTGGTGTTAGGGCTGGTGTGGTGAGGTCAGGTGGTGTTATGGCTGGTGTGGTGGAGTCAGGTGGTGTTAGGGCTGGTGTGGTGGGGTCAGGTGGTGTTAGGGCTGGTGTGGTGAGATCAGATGGTGTTAGGGCTGGTGTGGTGGGGTCAGATGGTGTTAGGGCTGGTGTGGTGGGGTCAGGTGGTGTTAGGGCTCGTGTGGTGGGGTCAGGTGGTGTTAGGGCTGGTGTGGTGGGGTCAGGTGATGTTAGAGCTAGTGTGGTGTGTCAGGTGGTGTTAGGGCTGGTGTGGTGGGGTCATGTGGTGTTAGGGCCGGTGTGGTGGGGTCAGTTGGTGTTAGGGCTGGTGTGGTGGGGTCAGGTGGTGTTAGGGCTGGTGTGGTGGGGTCAGGTGGAGTTAGGGCTGCTGTGGTGGGGTCAGGTGGTGTTAGAGCTGGTGTGGGTGGCGCCGGTGTGGTGGCGCCGGTGTGGTGGGATCAGGTGGTTAGGGCTGGTGTGGTGTGGTCAGGTGGTGTTAGGGCTGGTGTGGTGGGGTCAGGTGGTGTTAAGGCTGGTGTGGTGGGGTTATGTGGTGTTAGGGCTGGTGTGGTGGGGTTATGTGGTGTTAGGGCTGTTGTGGTGAGGTCAGGTGGTGTTAGGGCTAGTGTGGCGGGATTACGTGGTGTTAGGGCTGGTGTGGTGGGGTCAGGTATTGTTAGGGCTCGTGTGGTGTGGTCAGGTGGTGTTAGGGCCGGTGCGGGTGGCGCCGGTGTTGTGGAGTCAGGTGGTGTTAGGGCAGGTTTGGGTGGCGCCCGTGTGGTGGGATCAGGTGGTGTTAGGGCTGGTGTGGTGGGGTCAGGTGGTAATAGGGCTGGTGTGGGTGGTGCCGGTGTGGTGGGATCAGGTGGTGTTAGGGCTGGTGTGGCGGGTCAGGTGGTGTTAGGGCTGGTGTGATGGGGTCAGGTGGTGTTAGGGCTGGTTTGGTGGGGTCAAGTGGTGTTAGGGCTGGTGTGGTTGGGTCAGGTTGAGTTAGGGCTGCTGTGGTGGGGTCAGGTGGTGTTAGGGCTGGTGTGGGTGGCGCCGGTGTGGTGGCGCCGGTGTGGTGGGATCAGGTGGTGTTAGGGCTGGTGTGGTGGGGTCAGGTGGTGTTAGGGCTGGTGTGGTGTGATCAGGTGGTGTTAGGGCTGGTGTGGTGGGGTTATGTGGTGTTAGGGCTGGTGTGTTGGGGTTATGTGGTGTTAGGGCTGGTGTGGTGGGGTCATGTGGTGTTAGGGCTAGTGTGGCATAATTAGGTGGTGGTAGGGCTGGTGTGGTGGGGTCAGGTATTGTTAGGGCTGGTGTGGTGTGGTCAGGTGGTGTTAGGGCTGATGTGGTTTGGTCAGGGGGTGTTAGGGCCGGTGCGGGTGGCGCCGGTGTTGTGGAGACAGGTGGTGTTAGGGCTGGTGTGGGTGGCGCCCGTGTGGTGGGATCAGGTGGTGTTAGGGCTGGTGTGGTTGGGTCAGGTGGTAATAGGGCTGGTGTGGGTGGTGCCGGTGTGGTGGGATCAGGTGGTGTTTGGGCTGGTCTGGCGGGTCAGGTGGTGTTAGGGCTGGTGTGGTGGGGTCAGGTGGTGTTAGGGCTGGTGTGGTGGAGTCAGGTGGTGTTAGGGCTGGTGTGGTGGGGTCAGGTGGTGTTACGGCTGGTGTGGTGAGATCAGATGGTGTTTGGGCTGGTGTGGTGGGGTCAAATGGTGTTAGGGCTGGTGTGGTTGGGTCAGGTGGTGTTAGGGCTCGTGTGGTGGGGTCAGGTGGTGTTTGGGCTTGTGTGGTGGGGTCAGGTGGTGTTAGGGCTGGTGTGGTGGGGTCAGGTGGTGTTAGGGCTGGTATGGTGGGATCAGGTGGTGTTAGGGCTGGTGTGGGTGCCGCCGGTGTGATAGGATCAGGTCGTGTTAGGGCTGGTGTTATGGGGTCAGATGGATTTAGGGCTGGTGTGGTGGGGTCAGGTGGTGTTTGGGCTAGTGTGGGTGAAGCCGGTGTGGTGGAGTCAGGTGGTATTAGGGCTGGTGTGGTGGGGTAAGGTGGTGTTAGAGCTGATGTAGTGGGGTCAGGTGGTGATAGAGCTAGTGTGGTGGGGTTAGGTGGGGTTAGGGCTGGTGTGGTGGGGTCAGGTGGTGTTAGGGCTGGTGTGGTGGGGTCAGGTGGTGTTAGGGCTGGTGTGGTGGGGTCAGGGGGTGTTAGGGCTGGTGTGGGTGGCGCCGGTGTGGTGGGATCAGGTGGTGTTAGAGCTGGTGTGGTGGGGTCAGGTGGTGATAGGGCTGGTGTGAGTGGTGCCGGTGTGGTGGGGTCAGGTGGTGATAGGGTTTGTGTGAGTGGTGCCGGTGTGGTGGCGTCAGGTGGTGATAGGGCTGGTGTTAGTGGTGCCGGTGTGGTGGAGTCAGGTGGTGTTAGGGCTGGTGTGGGTGGCGCCGGTGTGGTGGGATCAGGTGGTGTTAGGGCTAGTGTGATGGGGTCAGGTGGTGATAGGGCTGGTGTGGGTGGTGCCGGTGTGGTGGGGTCAGGTTGTGTTAGGGCCGGTGCGGTGATGTCAGTTGGTGTTAGGGCTGGTGTGGTGGAGTCATGTGGTGTTAGGGCTGGTTTGGTGGGTGTCAGGTCGTGTTAGGGCTGGTGTGGTGGGGTCAGGTGGTGTTAGAGCTGGTGTGGTGGGGTCAGGCGGAGTTAGGGCTGCTGTGGTGGGGTCACATGGTGTTAGGGCTGCTGTGGGTGGCGCCGGTGTGGTTGGGTCAGGTGGTGTTAAGGCTGGTGTGGGTGGCGCCGGTGTGGTGGGATCAGGTGGGGTTAGGGCTTGTGTGGTGGGGTCAGGTGGTGTTAGCGCTAGTGTGGTGTGATCAGGTGGTGTTAGGGCTGGTGTGGTGGGGTTATGTGGTGTTAGGGCTGGTGTGGTGTGGTTAGGTGGTGTTAGGGCTGGTGTGGTGGGGTCAGGTGGTTTTAGGGCTGGTGTGGTGGGTTAGGTGGTGTTAGGGCTGGTGTGGTGGGGTCAGGTGGTGTTAGGGCTGGTGTGGTGGGTTCAGGTGGTGTTAGGGCTGGTGTAGTGGGGTCAGGTTGTGTTAGGGCTGGTGTGGTGGGGTGAGGGGGTGTTAGGGCTGGTGTGGGTGGCGCCGGTGTGGTGGAGTCAGATGGTGTTAGGGCTGGTGTGGGTGGCGCCCGTGTCGTGGGATCAGGTGGTTTTAGGGCTGGTGTGGTGGGGTCAGGTGGTGATAGGGCTGGTGTGGGTGGTGCCGGTGTGGTGGGATCAGGTGGTGTTAGGGCTGGTGTGGTGTGGTCAGGTTGTGTTAAGGCTGGTGTGGTGGGGTCAGGTGGTGTTAGGGCTGGTGTGGTGGGGTCAGGTGGTGTTAGGGCTGGTGTGGTGTGGTCAGGTGGTGTTAGGACTGGTGTGGTGGTGTCAGGTGGTGTTAGGGCTGGTGTGGTGGGGTCAGGTGGTTTTAGAGCTGGTTTGGTGGGGTCAGGTGGTGTTAGGACTGGTGTGGTGGGGTCAGGTGGTGTTAGGGCTGGTGAGGGTGGCGCCGGTGTGGTGGGATCAGTTGGTGTTAGGGCTGGTGTGGTGGGGTCAGATGGTGTTAGGGTTGGTGTGGTGGGGTCAGGTGGTGTTAGGGCTGGTGTGGTGGGGTCAGGTGGTGTTAGGGCTGGTGTGGTGGGGTCAGGTGGTGTTAGGGCTGGTGTGGTGGGATCAGGTGGTGTTAGGGCTGGTGTGGTGGGGTCGGTTGTTGTTAAGGCTGGTGTGGTGGGGTCAGGTGGTGTTAGGGCTGGTGTGGTAGGGTCAGGTGGTATTAGGGCTGGTGTTGTGGGATCAGCTGGTGTTAGGGCTGGAGTGGGTGGCGCCGGTGTGATGGGATCAGGTGGTGTTAGGGCCGGTGTGGTGGGGTCAGGTGGTGTTAGGGCTGGTGTGGTGGGGTCAGGTGGTGTTAGGGCTGGTGTGGTGAGATCAGATGGTGTTAGGGCTGGTGTGGTGGGGTCAGATGGTGTTAGGGCTGGTGTGGTGGGGTCAGGTGGTGTTAGGGCTGGTGTGGTGGGGTCAGGTGGTGTTAGGGCTGGTGTGGTGGGGTCAGGTGATGTTAGAGCTGGTGTGGTGGGTCAGGTGGTGTTAGGGCTGGTGTGGTGGGGTCAGTTGGTGTTAGGGCTGGTGTGGTGGGGTCAGTTGGTGTTAGGGCTGGTGTGGTGGGGTCAGGTGGTGTTAGGGCTGGTGTGGTGGGGTCAGGTGGAGTTAGGGCTGCTGTGGTGGGGTCAGGTGGTGTTAGAGCTGATGTGGGTGGCGCCGGTGTGGTGGCGCCAGTGTGGTGGGATCAGGTGGTGTTAGGGCTGGTGTGGTGTGGTCAGGTGGTGTTAGGGCTGGTGTGGTGTGATCAGGTGGTGTTAGGGCTGGTGTGGTGGGGTCAGGTATTGTTAGGGCTGGTGTGGTGTGGTCAGGTGGTGTTAGGGCTGATGTGGTGGGGTCAGGGGGTGTTAGGGCCGGTGCGGGTGGCGCCGGTGTTGTGGAGTCAGGTGGTGTTAGGGCTCGTGTGGGTGGCGCCCGTGTGGTGGGATCAGGTGGTGTTAGGCCTGGTGTGGTGGGGTCAGGTGGTAATAGGGCTGGTGTGGGTGGTGCCGGTGTGGTGGGATCAGGTGGTGTTAGGGCTGGTGTGGCGGGTCAGGTGGTGTTAGGGCTGGTGTGATGGGGTCAGGTGGTGTTAGGGCTGGTTTGGTGGGGTCAGGTGGTGTTAGGGCTGGTGTGGTGGGGTCAGGTTGAGTTAGGGCTGCTGTGGTGGGGTCAGGTGGTGTTAGAGCTGGTATGGGTGGCGCCGGTGTGGTGGCACCGGTGTGGTGGGATCAGGTGGTGTTAGGGCTGGTGTGGGTTGATCAGGTGGTGTTAGGCATGGTGTGGTGTGATCAGGTGGTGTTAGGGCTGGTGTGGTGGGGTTATGTGGTGTTAGGGCTGGTGTGGTGGGGTTATGTGGTGTTAGGGCTGGTGTGGTGGGGTCAGGTGGTGTTAGGGCTAGTGTGGCGGGATTAGGTGGTGTTAGGGCTGGTGTGGTGGGGTCAGGTATTGTTAGGGCTGGTGTGGTGTGGTCAGGTGGTGTTAGGGCTGATGTGGTGTGGTCAGGGGGTGTTAGGGCCGGTGCGGGTGGCGCCGGTGTTGTGGAGTCAGGTGGTGTTAGGGCTGGTGTGGGTGGCTCCCGTGTGGTGGGATCAGGTGGTGTTAGGGCTGGTGTGGTGGGGTCAGGTGGTAATAGGGCTGGTGTGGGTGGTGCCGGTGTGGTGGGATCAGGTGGTGTTAGGGCTGGTGTGGCGGGTCAGGTGGTGTTAGGGCTGGTGTGGTGGGGTCAGGTGGTGTTAGGGCTGGTGTGGTGGAGTCAGGTGGTGTTAGGGCTGGTGTGGTGGGGTCAGGTGGTGTTAGGGCTGGTGTGGTGAGATCAGATGGTGTTAGGGCTGGTGTGGTGGGGTCAGGTGGTGTTAGGGCTGGTGTGGTGGGGTCAGGTGGTGTTAGGGCTGGTGTGGTGGGGTCAGGTGGTGTTTGGGCTTGTGTCGTGGGGTCAGGTGGTGTTAGGGCTGGTGTGGTGGGGTCAGGTGGTGTTAGGGCTGGTATGGTGGGATCAGGTGGTGTTAGGGCTGGTGTGGGTGCCGCTGGTGTGATAGGATCAGGTCGCGTTAGGGCTGGTGTTATGGGGTCAGATGGTGTTAGGGCTGGTGTGGTGGGGTCAGGTGGTGTTTGGGCTAGTGTGGGTGAAGCCGGTGTGGTGGAGTCAGGTGGTATTAGGGCTGGTGTGGTGGGGTAAGGTGGTGTTAGGGCTGGTGTGGTGGGGTCAGGTGGTGTTAGGGCTGGTGTGGTGGGGTCAGGTGGTGTTAGGGCTGGTGTGGTGGGGTCAGGTGGTGTTAGGGCTGGTGTGGTGGGGTCAGGTGGTGTTAGGGCTGGTGTGGTGGGGTCAGGTGGTGTTAGGGCTGGTGTGGTGGGGTCAGGTGGTGTTAGGGCTGGTGTGAGTGGGGTCAGGTGGTGTTAGGGCTGGTGGGGTCAGGTGGTGATAGGGTTTGTGTGGTCAGTGGTGTTAGGGCTGGTGTGGTGGCGTCAGGTGGTAATAGGGCTGGTGTGAGTGGTGCCGGTGTGGTGGAGTCAGGTGGTGTTAGGGCTGGTGTGGGTGGCGCCGGTGTGGTGGGATCAGGTGGTGTTAGGGCTAGTGTGATGGGGTCAGGTGGTGATAGGGCTGGTGTGGGTGGTGCCGGTGTGGTGGGGTCAGGTTGTGTTAGGGCCGGTGCGGTGGAGTCAGTTGGTGTTAGGGCTGGTGTGGTGGAGTCATGTGGTGTTAGGGCTGGTTTGGTGGGTGTCAGGTCGTGTTAGGGGTGGTGTGGTGGGGTCAGGTGGTGTTAGAGCTGGTGTGGTGGGGTCAGGCGGAGTTAGGGCTGCTGTGGTGGGGTCAGATGGTGTTAGGGCTGGTGTGGGTGGCGCCGGTGTGGTTGGGTCAGGTGGTGTTAAGGCTGGTGTGGGTGGCGCCGGTGTGGTGGGATCAGGTGGGGTTAGGGCTTGTGTGGTGGGGTCAGGTGGTGTTAGCGCTAGTGTGGTGTGATCAGGTGATGTTAGGGCTGGTGTGGTGGGGTTATGTGGTGCTAGGGCTGGTGTGGTGTGGTTAGGTGGTGTTAGGGCTGGTGTGGTGGGGTCAGGTGGTTTTAGGGCTGGTGTGGTGGGTTAGGTGGTGTTAGGGCTGGTGTGGTGGGGTCAGGTGGTGTTAGGGCTGGTGTGGTGGGTTCAGGTGGTGTTAGGGCTGGTGTAGTGGGGTCAGGTTGTGTTAGGGCTGGTGTGGTGGGGTGAGGGGGTGTTAGGGCTGGTGTGGGTGGCGCCGGTGTGGTGGAGTCAGGTGGTGTTAGGGCTGGTGTGGGTGGCGCCCGTGTCGTGGGATCAGGTGGTTTTAGGGCTGGTGTGGTGGGGTCAGGTGGTGATAGGGCTGGTGTGGGTGGTGCCGGTGTGGTGGGATCAGGTGGTGTTAGGGCTGGTGTGGTGGGGTCAGGTTGTGTTAGGGCTGGTGTGGTGGGGTCAGGTGGTGTTAGGGCTGGTGTGGTGGGGTCAGGTGGTGTTAGGGCTGGTGTGGTGTGGTCAGGTGGTGTTAGGGCTGGTGTGGTGGGGTCAGGTGGTGTTAGGGCTGGTGTGGTGGGGTCAAGTGGTGTTAGAGCTGGTTTGGTGGGGTCAGGTGGTGTTAGGACTGGTGTGGTGGGGTCAGGTGGTGTTAGGGCTGGTGTGGGTGGCGCCTGTGTGGTGGGATCAGTTGGTGTTAGGGCTGGTGTGGTGGGGTCAGATGGTGTTAGGGTTGGTGTGGTGGGGTCAGGTGGTGTTAGGGCTGGTGTGGTGGGGTCAGGTGGTGTTAGGGCTGGTGTGGTGGGATCAGGTGGTGTTAGGGCTGGTGTGGTGGGATCAGGTGGTGTTAGGGCTGGTGTGGTGGGGTCGGTTGGTGTTAGGGCTGGTGTGGTGGGGTCAGGTGGTGTTAGGGCTGGTGTGGTGGGGTCAGGTGGTGTTAGGGCTGGTGTGGTGGGATCAGCTGGTATTAGGGCTGATGTGGGTAGCGCCGGTGTGATGGGATCAGGTGGTGTTAGGGCTGGTGTGGTGGGGTCAGGTGGTGTTAGGGCTGGTGTGGTGGGGTCAGGTGGTGTTTGGGCTGGTGTGGTGGGGTCAGGTGGTGTTTGGGCTGGTGTGGTGGGGTCAGGTGGTGTTAGGGCTGGTGTGGTGGGGTCAGGTGGTGTTAGGGCTGGTGTGGTGGGGTCAGGTGGTGTTAGGGCTGGTGTGGTGGGGTCAGGTGGTGTTAGGGCTGGTGTGGTGGGGTCAGGTGGTGTTATGGCTGGTGTGGTGGGGTCAGGTGGTGTTAGGGCTGGTGTGGTGGGGTCAGGTGGTGTTAGGGATGGTGCGGTGGGGTCAGGTGGTGTTAGGGCTGGTGTGGGTGGCGCCGGTGTGGTGGAATCAGATGGTGTTAGGGCTGGTGTGATGGGGTCAGTTGGTGTTAGAGCTGGTGTGGGCGGCGCCTGTGTGGTGGGATCAGGTGGTGTTAGGGCTGGTTTGGGTGGCGCTTGTGTGGTGGGATCAGGTGGTGTTAGGGCTGGTGTGGTGGGTCAGGTGGTGTTAGGGCTGGTGTAGTGGGGTCAGGTGGTGGGGTCAGGTGGTGTTAGGGCTGGTGTGGGTGGCGCCTGTGTGGTGGAGTCAGGTGGTGTTAGGGCTGGTGTGGGTGGCGCCTGTGTGGTGGGATCAGGTGGTGTTAGGGCTGGTGTGGTGGGATCAGGTGGTGTTAGGGCCGGTTTGGTGGGATCAGGTTGTGTTACGGCTGGTGTGGTTGGCGCCGGTGTGGTGGGGTCAGGTGGCGTTAAAGCAGGGTGGTGAGGTCAGGTGGTGTTAGGGCTGGTGTGGTGGGTTCAGGTGGTGTTAGGGCTGGTGTGATGGGATCAGGTGGTGTTAAGGCTGGTGTGGGTGGCGCCTGTGTGGTGATATCAGGTGGTGTTAGGCTGTTGTGGTGGGGTCAGGTGGTGTTAGGGCTGGTGTGGTGGGGTCAGGTGGTTTTACGGCTGGTATGGTGGGGTCAGGCTGTGTTAGGGCCGGTGTGGTGGGGTCAGTTTGTTTTAGGGCTGATGTGGTGGGGTCAGGTGGTTTTTGGGCTGGTGTGGGTGACGCCGGTGTGGTGGGGTTAGGTTGTAAAACATGTTAATGTTGAAGGTCTTCAGCCACAGCCGGTAGATAAGGTAGCCCAAGACGGCTGCCAGGCCAATCTGGCTTATTACTATCCTGGCCACCATCTTTGGCAATATCTTGTCAGAATTGATGGCAACAGCGGTGGCGTTCCATATCAGGACCCATGGTTCTGTAATATTTATAGATTTATAAATACCTTCTGGTGGCGTTCCATATCAGCACCCATGGTTCTGTAATATTAATAGATTTATAAATGGATTCTAGTATCACTGTTTGGTCATTTCTGCAGCACGGCTCCTATTACACTCTGAAGGTACACCTCCTGACAAAACACACACACACACACACACACACACACACACACACACACACACACACACACAGGCACCGGCTCGTTTCCATCTGACGGGTTGAACTGTGGGGAGGGGGTAGTGGTGACCGGGAGGGGGGGAGGGAGGGATGGGAGTATGGGGTACAGTGAAGGGACTGGTGGGGGTAGAGGGCATAAGGGGGATGGTAGGGGAGGGAGGAGGGGTACGGGGTACAGTGGAGGGACTGGTGGGGGCAGAGGGCATAAGGGGGATGGTAGGGGAGGGGGGGAGGGAGGAGGGGTACAAAGGAGTACAAAGGAAAGCAAACAGTAACAGATCTTATGGTCCTTTTTCGAGGATGTTTGGTACAGAGTAGAGTATGACTACAAGACCTAACTCTACATGCTGAAGGACAAGGATAGTAAAGCAAGAAGGCTCCCCCCGCCTCCAAACCCTCCAGTCAAAACTGGCAAGATAAAGTGAGAAAAACCACCACGCACCATGGAAAAACTGACATGGAAATTTCATAGAAAAGATTGAAAAGGAAAAGCTACATTCTATAATACATTATCTATAAGCTACCAGTATGAATAACCTGAAAGAGAAGGTAGAAAAGTACCATGAGTAACCGAATAAATAAATAACTAATGCATGTCGTTGTACTGGTACGTTGAGTTGACGGGGCGTCTGCAGACACTGTGTGGAAATTGCACAGTACACAGTGTGGATATTCAGGGGTAGTGTGGCATCCTTGCCTGGCGCTATTAGGGTAGGCAGCAGTCAATCAGGCCCCAGCTCCATTCATTCCACTGGGACTAGGAACTTTCCCAGAGGTGTGCGGTATGTAGGAGGACTACTGGGCCTTGAAAGCAGGGTGTGAAGCCTATGCCCAGAGTCGGACACATTAAAAAAAAAAAAAAAAAAAGTCACCTCCTGGAGCAGTGACTCCTGGTACATTAAAAAAATCCCCATGGTGGCCACGTAACTAACAGGGACCCTCAGTGATCCACAGCCCATCACAGGTCGAAAGTATGAGTAGTGACCGTTAACTCAGGGCTATCTGTGCATATCCTAGTCTGTGCATATACTATATTTGCATTTAATAAATTGATCCAGGCTCTAAAAAACTAAAATAAAATAATACAGAAAGTTATACATACACAAGTGTTTTATTCAGGAGTAATCATATTAAGCTGGGGGTTGGATGCCAAATACTTATCCAGACGACCTTTAAAGGTTTGTACTGTATTACAATCTATTACGTAGGAGGGCAATTTATTCCATATATTTACAACTCTGTTGAAGAAGAAATCCTCAGCTTCATGCGACTGGAATCGTTTGCCAATAATTTTATGCCCATTGCCTCTACTGTAGTTCGAGTGATCAACTGTGAAGTATTTATCGACAGCCATGTTATCATGTCCTTTGAATATCTTGAATACTTGAATTGAATCTCCTCGTATCCTCCGTTTTGTTAGGGTAAAGAGATTCAGGGCTTCTAAACGTTCCTCGTACGGTTTATTTTTCAATCTAGGTATCATCTTTGTCATCCTTCACTGCACTTTTTCAAGCTTTTCCATATCCTTTTTATAGTATGGTGACCAAAACTGAACGCAATACTCCAAGTGCAGGCATACTAAGGAATTATACAAAGTGAGGACGATATTATCGGATTTATATTCAAATGCTCTGCCTATGAACCCAATCAATTTGTTGGCTTTCTTCACAGCTTCTGTACATTGTTTGCTTGGTTTCAAATCATTTGTTATTATAACTCCTAAGTCTTTTTCATGGTTTACTCTGTCAAGCTGGACATTATTCATGCTATAACTTGCTTTTACATTTTTACTGCCAATGTTTAACACTTTGCATTTATTAATATTGAAATCCATTTGCCAGACTTGGGCCCAGTTAAACAGTTGATCTAGATCTCTCTGAATTGCCTGCCTTTGCAGTGCTGTATCAGCTCTGTTACCTATTTTAGTATCATCAGCGAATTTTGAAATCTTACAACACAATCCTTCGTCAATATCATTCACATAAATTAAGAAAAGAATAGGACCTAACACTGAACCTTGCGGCACTCCACTTGTAACGTTTATCCAGTCTGACTCTTTTCCATTTATTACAACTCTTTGCTTTCGTCTGGTGAGCCAATCTTCTACCCACCCGAGAACACTGCCGCTGAAACCATGTGCCTTTAGCTTCTGAAGGGGTCTTTTGTGTGGAACTTTGTCAAAAGCCTTTTGAAAATCGAGGTAGACCACATCAACAGATTTAGTCTCGTCATACATGTTCAGTATATCATTGAAAAAGTCCAGCAGATTCGTGAGGCAAGAGCGATTATTACGAAAACCATTTTGCGAATCTTTTATGAGATTGTTTGTTTCTAGGTGTTTTACAAACTTGTCTCTACTAATAGTTTCAAGCAATTTGCAAACCACCGATGTTAAACTAAGTGGGCGGTAGTTTTCTGGTTGGGCTCTGTTGCCCTTTTTGAATATTGGGGTTACATTAGCAAGCTTCCATTCATGTGGCACCTTACTGCTCTTAAGTGATAAGCTAAAAAGTTCAGCTAAAGGCTTTGATATTTCATTTTGTAGTTCCTTCAATACACGTGTTGATATTTTTTCCAGTCCTGGTGCTTTATTCTCTTTTAATCTGTTTATTGCCAGCAGTACGTTGCAATCGCTGACTGTAATGTCAGTGATTATGTTGCCCTCTTCTATAGGAATGGGGGAAACAGTACGAATTGTATCTATATTTTCTCTTGTAAATACTGACGCGAAGAAAGTATTAAGAATTTCGCCATCATAGTTTCATCATCAGTGTGCTCCCCGTTATCTGTGACTAAGGGACCGATTGGTGGAGTTATTACCTTTTTGCTTCTTATGTAACTGAAAAATTCTTTGGGATTTGATTTACTGATACTTGCAATATGTGACTCAAGGTTTTTCTTACTGCATTTAATTAATTTTTTGGCTTTTCTGCGAAGGGCATCGTATTCATTTTTATCACTTTGACTCTTTGTGGTATTATAATTCTTATATGCAAGATTTTTTGCTTCTAGACAATGTTTAATGTTAGAGTTCCACCATTTGGGTTTAGAATTTTTGGCAGGCCTTCTGTTGCACATAGGAATACATAATTTGATGGCACTGTTGAGAGTTTCTGTAAAGTAACTCTTTGCGTCATTGATATCTAAAGTTTCGACAATGGGATGCCAGTCAGCTGCACCTGCAATTGCCTTTAATTTCTTATAATTTGCTCTCTTAAAGTCGGGCACTTTCTCACAACTGGCCTTGACACTGTCTTCACTGAATTTAATGTTAAATGTAACTATGCGATGATAACTTGTACTAAATTCTTCTACAATAACATTACTCACTACATTTTCTGATGTAGCTAAGACAAGATCTAGGATGTTAGCTCCACGTGTCGGATAATTAACAAATTGATACAGAGAACTTTCTTGCAAATTTGTATATAGGTCTGACCCTGTGTGTGAGGATAGGGCTCCTTCCCATTTTCGAACTGGTAAATTAAAGTCACCAAATATTACAGTGTATGGGGTACAGTGGAGGGACTGGTGAGGACATAAGGGGGATGGTAGGGGAGGGGGGGAGGGAGGAGGGGTATGGGGTACAGTGGAGGGACTGGTGGGGGCAGAGGGCATAAGGGGGATGGTAGGGGAGGGGTATTGGGTAACAGTGAAGGGACTGGTGGGGGCAGAGGGCATAAGGGGGATGGTAGGGGAGGGGGGAGGGAGGGAGAGGAGTATGGGGTACAGTGAAGGGACTGGTGGGGGTAGAGGGCATAAGGGGGATGGTAGAGGAGGGGGGAGGGAGGGAGGGAGTATGGAGTACAGTGAAGGGACTGGTGGGGGTAGAGGGCATAAGAGGGATGGTAGAGGAGGGGGGAGGGAGGGACGGGGGTATGGGGTACAGTGGAGGGACTGGCGGGGGCAGAGGGCATAAGGGGGATGGTAGGGGAGAGGGGATTAAGGTAGTGGGTATAGGAAGGGTGGGGATTGGGAGTTGACAGCCACTGCATAGAAAGTGCTATAAACATTTGCATGTGTCATGAATAAAGGGATAACAAAGTATATTAAATTATTCAGGCTAAGTGTTCAGGAAGCGGCACATGGAACAAACCAACAGTACCACACGTGAACACACAGGCAGGGATTTGTACCTTGGCTGGGGCTGTACAGTGTGGGTATGCTGGTACCTATTGCACACACCATTATTGCACACACCACTATTGCACACACCACCATTGCACACACCACTATTGCACACACCACCATTGCACACACCACTAATGCACACACCACTGTTGCACACACCACTATTGCACACACCACTATTGCACACACCACTATTGCACTCACCATTATTGCACACACCACTATTGCACACACCACTATTACACACACCACTGTTGCACACACCACTGACCCACACACTTCTGTCACCAAGAGTCTCCAGTCACAGGCCACTCATTACCTATCTAGCTACTTATCTGTCTAGCTTTGTACCCTTCTGTCTTTCTGTCTGTTTTTCTATCTTTCTATGTCTATTTTTCTGTCTATCTTTCTGACCTTCTGTCTGTCTGTCTATCTGGCCATTTGTCTGTTTATCTTTCTAGCCTACTGTCTGTCCATCTATCTACCTTTCAAGCCGTCTTTCTGTCTATCTATCTATCTTTCTATTCTTCTGTCTATCTATCTGTCTTTTTATCCTTGTCTATTTATCTACCTTTCTATCCTTCTGTCTATTTATCTACCTTTCTATCCTTCTGTCTATTTATCTACCTTTCTATCCTTGTCTATTTATCTATCTAGACTTCTTTCTGTCTGTCTACCTGTCTGTCTATCTAGCTTTCTGTCTGTCTATCTAGCTTTCTATCCTTCTGTCTGTCTATGTATCTTTCTAGCCTTCTGTCTGTCCATCTATCTGTCTTCCTAGCCTTCTGTCTGTCTATTTTTCTAGCCTCCTTTCTGTCTGTCAATCTGTTTATCTTTCTAGTCGCCTGTCTATTTATCTTTCTAACCCTCTGTCTACTTATCTGTCTTTGTCCTTCTGTCTATTTATCTATCTTTCTAGTCTTCTTTCTGTCTGTCTACCTGTCTATCTTTCTAGCCTTCTTTCTATCTATCTATCTTTCTGTCCTTCTGCCTTTTTATCTGTCTTTCTATCCTTCTGTCTATTTATCTATCTTTCTAGCCTTTTGTCTATTTATCTGTCTCTCTAGCCTTCTAACTGTCCATCTGTCTATCTTTCTAGCCTTCTGTCAGTCTATCTATCTTTCGTCCTTCTGTCTATTTATCTATCTTTGTATCCTCCTGTCTGTTTCTCTCTCTTTCTAGCCTTCTTTCTGTCTGTCTGTCTATCTTTCTAGCCTTTGGTCTGTCTATCAACTGTATCTATCTTTATAGCCTTCTGTGTATTTGTCTCTCCCTGTCTGTCTGTCTATCTTTCTAGCCTTCTGTCTATCTATCTAGCTTGTCTGTCTGTTTATCTATCATTCTGGCATTCTATCTATCTATCTTTCTGGCCCTCTGTCTATCTATCTTTCAAGCCTTCTGGCTCTATATATTTATAGCCTTCTGTTTATCTCTCTGTCTAGCCTTCTGTCTGTCAATCCATCTATCATTCTAGTTTTCTGTCTAGCCTTCTATCTGGTTACCTGTCCATCCATCTATTTTTCAGTCTGTCCATCCATCCATCCATCCATCTCTTTCTCTCTGTATCTATATATCTATTTACCGGTGTCTGTTTACAAAAAGGTAAGGTGATATATAGAGGGGAAGCTAGACAGACTGCTGGACAGATGAATGGACAGTCAAGGTAATTCAGTAATAATACCTGGTAACTACTGAATACCTGAGTAACACAGCAGAGGATGGAACTTCTTAGCACAAAAAAGTCAGATAAATCTTTAGCATTGCATAAACACAATACAGTTAAGATGGGTATAAAGAATGACAAGAAAAATAATAGAACACAATTTTTTCTGTATGTCTTCAACAGACTGCTGAGTCTAACCTTCCTTGCAGAAGGAACTGAAGGACCCACAGTCTTGTTCACCCATACATCTTGCACTCAGCCACAGTTCTGGGAAGTCTTCCAGATCTTGACTGCAGTTATGCTGGTGCACGACATTCGTCTGTCCATAAGTTTTTTCATACAGAGCAATCCATTTTAGGCCCACCTGCAACATCAAAGCACTCATGATCATGGGTAAATGGCAGACACTTTAAAATGGTGGCCTATCAACGAAGAAGTGTGGTTAAGTTAATGCTTATCGAGTAAATGACAGTCATGCAGAGGGACCACCAAAGTTTTGCCGAGTGCCAGTCTACTTCAGCATTACCACCCACAACACTCAGCTTGACATGGAGGCCTCAACTGTACTACTGGGTAAACAAACACTATACAAGTGTCTGGCACAAAAATCAGACTCAGGCTCTTACATTTGCCAGTTAAAATAATGTGCTAAGCAGTGCATCACCAGCTTCCCGTAATACTGTCAACTTCCAGGAGCTTACAAAATGTCCAAATTGCACACCGAAGGGTGAATTGGGTTAATTACTGACGAATACAATGATACTAACAGTGAGAATACAATACACTACAATACGGTACATCAGCTATGGTGTATAAATATAGGGGATAAGGTGTTGTAAGAGTATCAGACGAGAGATAAATGAATGTAAGAAAAACTAAAATACATCAGAAAAAAGTATCTAGAGAGGCACTAAATTACTGTAAAACACCGTAAGCAGACGACCAAACAAAGGGATGCAACGAAACTGAGAGAACTACAAAGCCACTCATACATTAATATATATATATATATATATATATATATATATATATATATATATATATATATATATATATATATATATATATATATATATATATATATATATATATATATATATATATATATATATATATATATATATATATATATACAGGGTGTAACGCGACGTATGACAAAACTTACACCAATGATCTATCATGTAATTCTGAGTATATTTTGTTCTATAAACATATGCTCTCTCAGACCCCAGTTCAGTACAGCATTCGGCTGTTTTGTGTAAAGCTCGTCCCTTTGTATGCGCCATTGAGTGAGAGCTTCGCAGGGCGACGGGAGACGAGTATTATTAGCTTATACTGTACTATACATAAAAATCCCATATCCTATCAGTACACACGAGTTTTAAGAAGAAACTTTACGTAGTCTATTGATTCTTTAACATCGAGTCATGCATTCATGCAATTCTTTTGCACATATCGACTGTAATTAAGGATTAAATTCAAATTTTATGGCTTGCAAGGGAGTAGGGAGGGAGGGAGGAAAGGCTGGTGTGTTGTTGCCAGTTATGTAATATTTGGTTTGTAGGATGTTGCTACCAGCATTATCATAACACCCACAGCTCATTCAGTGAAAGAACATTTCTATACTGAGTGACTAGCCTCACTTTAAGTCAGGAGTAATATTATTATTCATAACAATTTTTCTGCTGCAAGTAAACGTGGCACCATTTTTTTTTTTATATGCTGACGTGAGAACAGTGATACAGGTTTGCCAATGTAACGACTATGTTGCTAGACCTATTTTCTTGCTTCTACTTGCGGCACTAACATCTGGCAACATGATATCTAGCTACATTCTGGATATTTTTGCCATTTTTAGGTGATATTCTAGAGATTTTATCGTATTTTCTAGCGATGTTTTGCAGTGTTTATTATCTAGCTACATTCTAGCAAGTTTTCAGGACTAAACTAGCGAGACTGATGATAAGGACTTGGCAACCCTGCGTCGAGTGTCATTTGAACGGGAACATTTGCAGGGGGGGCACAGACTTTAAATACTGTTCTCCGCGTTCTGTTGTTCACCGGGTTCAGCTTCACATGTTCATGAAACAGCATGCCACGTACGTACAGCAGTGAAGAATATGCAGATATCGTGTATTTTTTTACGGATCCTGCGATGATGTGCTGCAGAGAGGAACACAGGTGGAGATACCCAATGGCCCCACGTTTACTTGCAGCAGAAAAATTGTGATTAATAAAATTCTTCCTGACTTAAAGTGAGGTTAATCTCCCTTTAGAATAAGTTTTTTTTCACTAAATGAGCTGTGGGTGTTATGATAATGCTGGTAGCAACATCCTACAAACCAAATATTACATAACTGGCAACAACACACCAGCCTGTCCTCCCTCCCTCCCTACTCCCTTGCAAGCCATAAAATTTGAATTTAATCCTTAATTACAGTCGATATGTGCAAAAGAATTGCATGAATGCATGACTCGATGTTAAAGAATCAATAGACTATGTAAAGTTTCTTCTTAAAACTCGTGTGTACTGATAGGATATGGGATTTTTATGTATAGTACAGTATAAGCTAATAATACTCGTCTCCCGTCGCCCTGCGAAGCTCTCACCCAATGGCGCATGCAAGGGACGAGCTTTTACACAAAACAGCCGAATGCTGGGTGCTGAACTGGGGTCGCAGAGAGCATATGTTTATAGAACAAAATATACTCAGAATTACATGATAGATCATTGGTGTAAGTTTTTGTCTTACGTCGCGTTACATATGTATATATATATATATATATATATATATATATATATATATATATATATATATATATATATATATATATATAATAATAAGGAGTGACTCTATAGCGTGTTTATAGGCCAAAAAGTGCCATGCATTATATTACTCCTTGCCAGCTTTGATGCCACATTGCTTTCCACTTTACCTAACCATTGCCATTAACTTAGCCCTTTACTAAGATAAAATAGGACAAGTTCATGAATAAATGGAACAAATGTTTAGCAGTTGAACACTTACACCTTTACAAACATAACAACTTTTATGACCTTACCCCCTCCCCAACCATTACCCCTACCCACCACTACCTTACCCCCTCCCCAACCATTACCCCTACTCCACCACTACCTAACTCTCTCCCCAACCATTACCCCTGCCCCACCACTACCTTACCCCCTCCCCAACCATTACCCCTACCCACCACTACCTTACCCCCTCCCCAACCATTACCCCTACTCCACCACTACCTAACTCTCTCCCCAACCATTACCCCTGCCCCACCACTACATTACCCCCTCCCTAACTATTACCCCTACCCCACCACTACCTTACCCCCTCCCCAACCATTACACCTACCCCACCAATACATTACCCCCTCCCCAACCATTACCCCTACCCCACCACTACCTTACCCTCTTCCCAACCATTACCCCTACCCCACCACTACTTTACCCCCTCCCCAACCACTACCCCTCCCCAACCATTACCCGTACCCCACCACTACCTTACCCCCTCCCCAACCATTACCCCAACCCCACCACTACCCCTACCCCACCACTACCTTACCCCCTCCCCAACCATTACACCTACCCCACCAATAACTTACCACCCCCTCCCTAACCATTACCCCAACCCCACCACCACCTTACCCTCACGCCAGCTACCATTTATTCCTCACACTCTTCACCAGCATAAACCTACACCCCCACCCTATCCCCACCACCGCATTCCCCCTCCCCAATGCTTACCCTCTCCCAGCCAGTAATTTACCCCCTACACAACCACCCTCTCCCCCTCCCCCATCCAATCTTCACCACCACCACTTAACCATTTCTCCTCGACCCCCTTTCCCCACCGTGGCTCTATCCCCACCATCCTGTTGTACCTGATCCTCCTTCCCTCCACCACATACCCCAACCCTTTCCCCACCCTGGCTCTATCCCCACCATCCTGTTGTACCTGATCCTCCTTCCCTCCACCACATACCCCAACCCCTACTGACCTGGATCGTGAGGGAGCGAGTGAGTGAGGGGTGAAGGGTGGTCCAGGGGTCAGCTACATGGGTCACCGTCTGGCCGGGCTTCTCACACCTGATGTACACGTCATCAAGAGTAGCATTAATGGCAGGTTCGTGGAATATGTCAAATCTGGCTCCTGTGTCGTTACCCTCTTGGTCATGGAAAGCAATGCCAAGGTACCAGGATTCATTGTGTGAAGGTGGGTAGTGTACCAGCTGGGCCTGGTGTGTGGTGTGCCCGCCCTCCTGGCCAGACTGGAGTGTCAGGGATATATACTCGGGTTGCTTTGGCACATGGGTCATCTGGCAGCCTGGGGTAAAACAACACAGGTTACCACTACATTGCTAAGTCCACTACTATTAACACCCTTATTTTGTTAATACCAGTACTACTGACAAAGGTACTATGTTAACACCATTACTGTTATCATAACACTGTTGGCAACAATATTACCAACACCACGACTCAGCTGACACCACTGCCACTAACACCACTACTTGGTTTACACAAATGGTATTAATACCAAAAATGTTACCAATACCATCACAGTTCTCACTTCAGCTATGTTAACACCACTACTGTTAATGCCACTACTGTTTACATTACTGAATAACAATACTTCTTTGTTATTATCAGTGATAATGTTTTTGCCAGTGTGTGTGTGTGTGTGTGTGTGTGTGTTGTCAATGTGTGTCTCTCTGTTACCATTACATCTCATGAACGGCTTGAGCTATGAACATGAAGAGTTCAGGGTATCAAGATGTGGCCAAAATCTTGGACGAGTTCGAGATAATGGGCACTCGGGGTCAAGGTCAATGTCACCAAATTGACTGCCAAAGGTCAACTAGTTTCTTTAATACAGATTGGCTTTTTGTGAAATGAGGTGACTGAATTCCATAGAGTTTTGTGAATTTTCTTCACATTTGGTTTGTAACTTGTAATTTGGCCAGCAACATATTCCGGTGGGCGATTAGCATTCGGCTCCCGAGTGTTTTTCATAATATTACTGTTAACGCATTATTATTATTATTATTATTATTATTATTATTATTATCATTATTATTATTATTATCATTATTATTATTATTATTATTATTATTATGTCAGGAAAGGAGGTTGTGCATTTGTAACTCGTATTTCAAACAGAAAGATGCACATAAATATACATGGTATAGAGGGAACAGGGATCATGTTCAAAGAAGCCTGATTGATTACGTGCTCTTAGAGAGGTCGATGATGGGAATGGTTGCTGATACGAGGGCCGTGAGAGGACGATGTGGAGGTCTGTCAGATCATATGACTGTGGTATGCAAGGTCAAGCTGAGAGGAGTGAGGTGGACCAGGAGAGACAGAGAAGCAGTCAGGGAGAAAGACTGAAAGTTGAGAAGCGAGGATCAAAGAAATGGCAGATGAATACAGGATCAAAGTAGGGAAGGAGTTAGAATCAGTGAATTGGAATGAAATGGATCTGGACAGCCTGTGGAATGCACATAGGGATTGCTTGGTTAGGAATGCTAAAGCAGTGTGTGGTGTGGCAAGAGTAACAACAAAGAAGAAAGGTACGATATGGTGGGATGAGGAGGTAAAGAGAGCGGTGGAGGAAAAGAGGAAGAAGTGGCTAAAGTGGTTACAGGACAGGGGTTCAGTTGAAATAAGAACTGAATATGATGAGAGCAAGAAGCACGTAAAGAGACTAGTGAAGAGGAAAAAGGAGGAGGTAAATGATGATCTAGGAAGAAAAATGAATGCAAACTACTCTGAAAATGGGAAGTTATTCTGGAAAGAGGTGCGGAAATGTAGAAGTGGAAGCGGAAAGAAATGTGATGGTGTGAAGGATGTATGTGGTAGATTATTAACCCATGGGGATGAAGTATGGACCAGATGGAAAGAATATTTTGAAAGCCTGATGAATGGGAATAGACAGAGCCACTGTTAACATGATTGGTTTTGGGGGTATGCAGGGAAGGAATGCAGTGCCAGGAGCCGTGACACTCAAACAGGTGAAGAGTGCTGTGAAGCGGCTGAAAAATGAGAAAGATGCTGAGGTTGATGAGGTGTATGCAGAGATGATTAAGCGTAGTGGAAAGGGTGGAATGAAGTGCTTACTAGAGATTTGTAAGAAGGCATTGATGAGTGAAACTGCACGCAGAGTGGAAAAAGGCTGTGATTGTACCCCTGTACAAAAATAAAGGTGAGCCAAGTGAGTGCAAGAATTATCGTGGCATAAGTTTATTGAGTGTGGTAAGGAAGGTATACGGAAGAATTATCATGGAGAAAGTAAGAGAGACATCAGAAGTTCTAGTGGGTGATGAACAGGATGGCTTTAGGAGTGGCAGAGGATGTTTGGATGAAATATTTGCAGTGAGACAGATAGTGGAGAAGGCTTGTGAGAAGGACTATAAGGTGTTTATGGCATTCATGGATCTGGAAAAAGCATACAACAAAGTAGACAGAGAAGGATTGTGGAAGGTTTTGCGCATGTACGGTGTAGATGATAAGCTGCTAGGTGCTGTCAAGAGTTTTTATGACGGTAGTGTAGCATGTGTAAGGGTTAATGGGCATCTAAGTGAATGGTTCACCATCGGTGTGGGCATGCGACAAGGTTGTGTGATGTCCCCATGATTGTTCAATATATATTTAGATGGGGTGATGAGAGAAGTAAAAACACGAGTAATGGAGAGGGGGATGGCGTTGGTAATGAATGGTGATAGATGGAATATCTCAAATTTGTTGTATGCTGATGATGCTGTACTGCTTGCAAGTACCGTACAAGAACTTGGTAGGCTAGTGCAGAGTTTTGCTGATGTCTGTAGCGTCGTGCCTTGACAGTAAAAGCAGAAAAGAGTAAAGTGATAGTTATTGAGAGGTGAAGATGATTCCCAGTGCGATGTTACGGTGAATGGAGAGAGACTGGAATTGGTGAGAGAGTTCAAATACCTGAGTACAGTGACAGAAAAGAGAGGAAAATGTGCAAACGACGTGGAAAGTATAGTGACACAAGAAAGAAAAGTAGCTGGTGCAATGAAGGCCTTGATAAGATACAAAGGCTTGAGTGTTGCAGCTGCACGAGGCTTACATGAAGGAGTGTTAGTGCCAACTTTAACATATGGATGTGATACTATGGTGTGGCATGAAAATGAAAAGTCAAGAGTGAGAGCATTGGAGATGGGACTGCTGAGGAATGTGTGGAGTACAGAGAGTGGATAGGATACGAAATAATGTGATTCGTGAAAGATGTGGGGTGAGGAAGTCTGTGGACACCAGAATCGAAGAGAGTGTACTGAGATGGAGGGCTATGGTCATGTGGAGAGAATGAATAACAATAGAGTGGTGAAAAAGGCATATCTGACCGAATTTGAAGGAGGGAGGAGGCGAGGTAGGCCAAGGAGAAGGTGGAGAGATATGGTGGATAAGTGTGTGAAGAAGAGAGGTTTGGAAGTCGGTGATGCTAGGGGACTGAGAAGAGACCGAGCTGGCTGGATGAATGTTGTGAGTTGAAGCACATGATCAGGGATTTGGGATCCCTTTTTAATGGGGCAACGTCCGGATTGACTCTATCGGATGCGTTTATTTGAAGCTACAGAACGTGGTCAATGTTTTTGGCATATCAGATAGAAGCAGGATTCCGGAGAATTGAATGATGAGTGAAAGGAAGCGTGACCTATTGGACTGGGCAATTTTGGGCTGTCTGGACATTGCTACTCCTCACCTTGCCCTTGGGTGGGAAAGGAGGTCCGGATGATGATGATGATGTGTTACCAGTACTACAAACACCAGTGCTATTAATAACATTATGTTTAACATCAGTACCCTGCTGACATCAACAGTACTCTGTTATTACCACGTCCTTATTTATAACAAAAGAACTCGTTTAACACCGGTGTTATGAACACCACTGCTTTATTAACCCCATTACTGTTAATAACAATAATTAATACCACTACGTTACTAACACTACTACTGTTAATAACACATCATTAACACCACTACTTCTATCCACACTCCTGATGGAACTTCACACTGCTCCATAAAAATCTCTCATCAATAAGATACACCTGTGACTACTACGGTACTCAACACTGTACTCTCTCTCTCTCTTCACCTGTGACTGCTGCTTAACCCTGTACATTCTCTCTCTCTCTCTCTCTCTCTCTCTCTCTCTCTCTCTCTCTCTCTCTCTCTCTCTCTCTCTCTCTCTCTCCAGTACACAGGTAACAAAGGTGTCAGTGCAGTGGTGATCAGTGCCTGGTGTTAGCACAGTGGAAGGCCTCACCTGTCTTGCAGGGGCGTATGGACCCACAATCACCATATGCAGCACCACACCACACCCTCGCCGTAATGTTGTGTGGCAGGTCAGAGAGGCAGGTGGCCCGGCCCAGCACAGTGGTTGAGTTGTCAATCAGATGTGATGCTCGTAGCCACCTAGTGCCCACCTGCAGCAAAGTATGGTTCCCTGCTATCAACATCATCCCTCCACGGTTATGCAGCCTTGGATACAGCAAAGGTTATGCCATGTATACCCACCACCAATGCCTTGTTCATATTAATTACCTGGTATGATATTGACCTACCTGAACACTGCCATTGCCTCTCATGAGCCATAAAGTTTTTTTTTTTTATTATTAATATATGTAGCCTATGTATTGGCATATCTCTCCTTTGCTGTTGTTATCATTATAATTATTATTATTGTTGTTGTTATTGCTATTATTATTATTATTATTATTATTATTATTATTATTATTATCATTATTATTCCAGTTGTTATTGTTACTATTAATATTTTTATTATTATTATTATTATTATTATATTTTTTATTGTATTGTTATTACTGGGGTGAAGAGAAGACGAAAGGGGGTGCAGAGAACAGCATGAAGGAACGAAGAAGTGAAACAGGCTGTGGCACAAAAGAAGAAACCATATAATCAATGGATGAGAAACGGGCGTGGAAGAAACTGAGAGACGGAAGAGAGAGTTGTATGTAGAGAGGAAGAGAGAGGTGAAAAGATTAGTAAGAAGAGAGTGGATGAGGAATTTGGAAAGAATTTGAGTGTAAAGTGGAGGGAATGTAAGAAAATGTTCTGGAAAGAGGTGAAGAGAGTTAGACAGGTTGCCAGAGAAGTTAGTTGGGAAGTGAAAGATAAAAATGGTAGATTACTAGTGG
>NC_137019.1:23363032-23465532 GCF_032717465.1 Coenobita brevimanus | reverse complement strand
CTGTACAAGATACCAAGCAGGGACAATGCCTTACACTGCATAACCTCCCCCCTCCCCCCCTCACGCCATTGTCTTGGCAAAGGACCTGTTACCAGTGACCTGGCTAGTAAAGTTATTCAGGGCCAGAGTGATTCCCCAATCGATGACAATGTGGAGGACAATGTTTACATAGCATTAGAAGAAGAAACAGCCAGAAATAATGATCAGGTAGTGTGGCAAAAATAGGTCAGGTATGGTGATTAGTTAGTGAGTGAAACAATGCTTATAATGCCTTTATTACTGCTTGAAAACCAATATACTGTCATACTACATATACATTCGTACCAAGTAAATAAATAAATACCGTTTATGAGTGGATAAAATAGTTACCCTCCCATAGAACTCGTTTTCTTTGGTGCCAGCATGTTAGAAAACCCACTCAGGTAAGGAGGAACTCCTACCTGGATTGGGCACTTTAAACCTCAGGTGAGCGATTTCTCTATGAATTTTCGATGTTTCTCACCAAAAGCGAAGGTTTTAGCCAAAAAAAAAAAAATCGAAAATACCTCGGGACTGGGGGATGTCGGAGGTGCGGAATACCTCGGGACGTGACGGGTTAAGGCCACCGTCGGCGGCCTCCGCTTGATGTCAAATCACTTCCTATCTTCAGTCAAAAGACAACAGAAACTGAATTACTCATGCCGTGAGCAAGTCGGAGCGAGGAATTTTCCATTATTTTTATCCTGCAGAGATAGATAGACAGATAGATAGAGAGAGAGGGGGGGCAGGATAGTAGTGTCTGCTATTATACTAAAGTATACTATATCATTATACAATATAATTACAGGAGTGTAAGGAGGGAGGAAGGAAAGGTGAGAGTGATAATACAACAAACACGTCACTCTTCTCTTTTGTCATGTTGGTAGTTTCTATGACGGACCAAGAACGAATCCATCCCCTCCACTCTAAACGAAAGGTCAGAAATGAATCATAACTCGGGAACCAGTGGCCCAATTGGACTGGAAATTGTTTTATTCTTCAAGTTACAGCATTTAACGGTACCTTGCTCTAAAAAAAAATATGCGTTACATGCGTCGGTTTTGACTGTGTTGCAGTAACAAACAAACAAACATAGCCAAATCGGCTTATTATAATATAGATGGAAAAGCCTTGTCCACGCTGAGGGATTTGGTGCATCCTTCATTAAACTGTTCAGTATAAGGTACTTATCTTGAGTTCAACACAATGGTGTGAAGGCAGCAAGAAGAAAATACAAGGCTACATCATGGCACTGAAGGCATTACACAACTGTGAGACATCACTGGATATTGTGGCAGCATCTTACGCTCACATTCGAGTGCCTTCATTAGTAATGATCTGCTGGACTTTATGTCAGAATTATTACATTTATACCAGTGTTATTATTGTTGTACACACACACACACACACACACACACACACACACACAGCTGCCTCTGAACCCACAACACCACAACTAACCTGAATTTTGATCCTGCGAGTCACCACCTGTGTGCTGTTGTCAGGCTTGGTAGGGTTGGCGGTGGACGCAGGGTTGGAGGTGGTTACAGGGGTGATGGTGGTTGCAGGGGTGATGGTGGTTGCAGGGATGGTGGTGGTTGCAGGGGTGGTGGTGGTTGCAGGAATAGTGGTGGTTGCAGGAATGGTGGGGACAGTGTTGATGGTGAGGGTCAGTGTTGAGTTTTCTCCACTCTTATCAAAACACTGAATCTCTGCGGCGTCCACGTCAGCAGACTCGTCAGCACTCAAGGCTACAGCAAGAAGAGCCTCGCGTGACCTATTTGATAAAGTTCTGACTTCGAACATTAGACCAGAGGCGGCATTTGTTACAGCCTGGTGAAGCTCAAACTCGGCTTCCAGCATCTCCTCCTTGTCTTTCTTCCTGAGTGCCACTGGGTGGCGGTTGGGATATATTGGCACCGCGACTTTGTGGCATTCTGAAAGGAAAACCAGGAAAAGCGATAAGTGTGGATTCCTCCTAATAACTTGTCAGGGGTAGTTTTCCTTGGCTAAAGAAAATATGTGGTGTTAGCCAAAATAACAGTTTAGATACACCAGCAGCAGTGAAAGGCTGATCACGGACAGTTATTTTAGTCTTTGACTTTACGATGTCACTGGGATCAATAAAAATGAGTGATGTTATGGAGAATAAAACAGCTAAATCCACCAACCCAAGTGAGGGAGTTTGTAACGACTGATAATCCAATTACATATTTATCTAAAGGTGTCTCTACAGACGACCCGTTAACTCAGTGTACCGTACCAGTAGATAATGTCGTGCCTTATTTATTATTTGAGTCTTCATTTTTCTTTACTGCTTTCTCTTTCAGGTTATTCAAACTGGTAGCTTATGGATAAAGTATTACTGAATGTAACTTTTCCTTTTCAGTCCTTCCTATGGAATTTCCAAGTCAGTTTTTCCATGCTGCAAGGGGGTTTCTCACACTTTTTCCAGACACTTTTTACTGGAGGGTTTGGAGGTGGGGGGAGCCTTCTTGCTTTACTATCCTTATCCTTCAGCATGCAGAGTTAGATCTCGTAGTCGAAGTTTACTCTGTAACAAGCAGCCTCGAAAGGACCATAAGGTCTGTTGCTGTTTGCTTTCTTTTGTCCTTCTTTGTACATCCCTTACTACATTGACACCACTGCCCTAACGTGCTCTCACCCTGCCTCTCACACCTACCTCCTACCCCATCCCCCTAAACCCACTTTACCACTCCTCCCTCTCACCCCATCCTTTCAACCCAGGCCCCTCAGCCTTCCTCTCACCACCTGCCTTTCTTTCCCTCCTATCTCCATCCTTCCTCACCTCATCCTGCATTGCCTCACCCCTCTCACTTTTCCCTCCCTTTCCATCTCCTTCTCACAGATCATTCCAGCAGCCTCTCTGTACCCTCTTTTACACTTCCTTCCTCTGTCTTCTCCCTTCCCTTTACTTTTCCTTCCCTTACCCTCCCTTCCCTTACCCTCCCTTCCACTGCCCCCCCCCCCCCGATTCCCATTCTCTCTTCCACTCGTCATTCCCTAATGCCCACTAACTCCCTCCTCCCTGTCACCCAGGGGTGTAGGGACAACATTCCCTTCCCTTACCCCCCTCCTCCCTCCCTTACACCCTCCCTTTCCCTACCCTCCATCTCCTCCCTCCCTTACTCCCTCTTTTCCCTTATCCCCCCTCCTCCTCCCTCCCTTAAACCCTCCTTTACCTTACCTTTCCCTCCTCCCTTCTTCACACCTTTCCTTCCCTTACCTTTCCCCTCCTCCATTCCTCACACCCTCCTTTCCCTTACCTTTCCCATCCTCTCTCCAAACATCCTCCCTTCCTTCACCCTCCCTCTCATCCCACCCTTCCCTCACCCACCCTCTCCTCCCTCTCTTCCCTCACCCTCCCTTTCCATCCTCCCTTCCCTCACCCTCCCTCTCCTCCCTCTCCTCCCTCCCCTCCCTCGCCCTCCCTCTCCTCCCTCCCATCCTTCATACTCCTTTCGCTCCACCCTTCCTACACGCTCCCTCTCAACCCCCCTGCCTTTGCTTTGACTCACACAACTAAACTTTTTTAGGAGGGTTGGCAGCTGTAGAGCTGTCTGGTTCAGAGCTGGGGTTTGCCGATGGCTTGGTGGAGGGGCTAGGCATTGGGATTGGTGAGGGATCGGGCTAGGAAAGAGGCTAGAAATGGAGGCAGGATAGGGCTTGGTAGAGGGGCTAGGCTGTGGGATTGGTGAGGGATTAGGTGAGCGCTTTGGTGAGGAATTAGAAGGGCCGGGAAAGGGGTTAGGAGAAGGATCAGGTGAGGGGTTAGGAGAAGGGCTGGGAGAGGGGTTAGGGAGAAGGGTCAGGATAGAGGATAGCAGAAAGGTTGGGAGAGGGGTTTGGGACAGGCTTGGGAGAGGGGTTAAGAGGGTGATCAGAAGAGCTTGGAAAGCTGTTATGAGAGGGATCAAGAGAATGCTTAGGAGAAGGATCAAGAGAAGGGTTGGAGGAAGGATGAAGAGAAGGATTGGAGGAAGGAACGAGGGAAGGATTAAGGAAAGGGTTGGAGGAAGGATGTGAGGAATGCTGAGGTGAGTCATGAAAGAGGTTAAGGGAGGGGTGTGAGGGGTCAGAAGGTGTAGCAGTGTGGTAAGCGGAGGGATGAGAGGAGTCAGAAAATGTAGCAGTGTGGTAAGCGGAGGGGTGTGAGGGGTCAGAAGGTGTAGTAGTGTGGTAAGCGAAGGGGTGTGAGGAGTCAGAAAATGTAGCAGTGTGGTAAGCGGAGGGATGTGAGGAGTCAGAAAATGTAGCAGTGTGGTAAGCGGAGGGATGTGAGGAGTCAGAAAATGTAGCAGTGTGGTAAGGGGAGGGGTGTGAGGGGTCAGAAGGCCCACTAGGTGTGCTGGGGTGGTCAGTGGTCCCTGAAACACCATTAACATCTATACTCCATGGCAGTGATAGCTGCACGACTACTACTACTACTACTACTACTACTATTACTTCTACTACTACTACTATTACTTCTACTACTACTACTACTACTATAACTACTACAACTGCCGATTACTATGTACTTCTACTACTACTACTGCAACTACTACTACTACTATAACTACTACAACTGCCGATTACTATGTATTATCATTATTATTATTATTATTATTATGATTATTATTATTATTATTATTATTATTATCATTATTATTATTATTATTATTATTACTATTATTATTATTGTGATAGATGAGGTATGTGGCAAGGTGGTAGGCGAGGGCCAGGGAAGTGGCGGCAACAGGAAGCCAGCAATAAGGGCGGCCAAGGAGTGTGGCGGTGTGGCAACTGTGGGTGAAGGAGGGCCAGCTAGAGTGGTGGTAGGTTGTAACAGAGCAGCTTGGACGAGGATAATACCCAGTGCACTGGCCATGATACCTGGCATGAGCTGCCTGCCATGTAATACCTACCCTAGGTGAGTACCGTGTATGACACGTGGCATGGCAAGGCAGCCACGTGCCATACCAGTGGAGGCAGACAGGTGTGATGGTAAGACAGACAGGTGTGATGGCAAGGCAGACAGGTGTGATGGTGAGGCAGACAGGTGTGATGGTAAGGCAGACAGGTGTGATGGTAAGGCAGACAGGTGTGATGGTGAGGCAGACAGGTGTGATGGTGAGGCAGACAGGTGTGATGGTGAGGCAGACAGGTGTGATGGTAAGGCAGACAGGTGTGATGGTAAGGCTAACAGGTGTGATGGTGAGGCAGACAGGTGTGATGGTGAGGCAGACAGGTGTGATGGTAAGGCAGACAGGTGTGATGGTAAGACAGACAGGTGTGATGGTAAGGCAGACAGGTGTGATGGTGAGGCAGACAGGTGTGATGGTGAGGCAGACAGGTGTGATGGAAAGGCAGACAGGTGTGATGGTGAGGCAGACAGGTGTGATGGTGAGGCAGACAGGTGTGATGGTAAGACAGACAGGTGTGATGGTGAGGCAGACAGGTGTGATGGTGAGGCAGACAGGTGTGATGGTAAGGCAGACAGGTGTGATGGTGAGGCAGACAGGTGTGATGGTAAGGCAGACAGGTGTGATGGTGAGGCAGACAGGTGTGATGGTAAGGCAGACAGGTGTGATGGTGAGGCAGACAGGTGTGATGGTGAGGCAGACAGGTGTGATGGTAAGGCTGACAGGTGTGATGGTGAGGCAGACAGGTGTGATGGTAAGGCAGACAAGTGTGATGGTGAAGTAGACAGGTGTGATGGTAAGGCTGACAGGTGTGATGGTGAGGCAGACAGGTGTGATGGTGAAGTAGACAGGTGTGATGGTAAGGCTGACAGGTGTGATGGTGAAGTAGACAGGTGTGATGGTAAGGCAGACAGGTGTGATGGTAAGGCAGACAGGTGTGATGGTAAAGCAGACAGGTGTGATGGTGAGGGAGACAGGTGTGATGGTGAGGCAGACAAGTGTGATGGTGAAGTAGGCAGGTGTGATGGTGAAGTAGACAGGTGTGATGGTAAGGCAGACAGGTGTGATGGTGAGGCAGACAAGTGTGATGGTGAAGTAGACAGGTGTGATGGCGAGGCAGACAGGTGTGATGGTGAGGCAGACAGGTGTGATGGTAAGGCAGACAGGTGTGATGGTAAGGCAGACAGGTGTAGTGTAGTAATAACACAGTAATTTACGTATTGCTGCGATCCGGTGTATCTGCATGGTGTGGCACAGCAACATCAGGCACCACCACACCGCCACCACACCACCACCACCACCAGACGCCATCACTGCAACATTAGGATTCACTTCAACAACAATGGCTCACTCACTCATGCAACACATTCACTCTGTAAGTCATCACTCATTTACCGACTCACCATACTGACTCACTCACAACTCATTCACTGACTCACCACACTGACCCACTGACTCAGCACTCTTACACTGCCTCGTGACATGCACTTGCTACCATAACGAACTGACTGGCTGACTGACCACACTGACTGACTGACCCACCACACTCACACATTGACTCACCCATCATTCACCACACTGATGTACCACAGTGACCCACCACACTCACACACTGACTCACCCATCATTCACCACACTGATGAACCACACTGACCCACCACACTCACACATTGACTAACCCATCATTCACCACACTGACGTACCACACTGACCCACCACACTCACACACTGACTCACCCATCATTCACCACATTGACCCACCACACTCACACACTGACTCACCCATCATTCACCACATTGACCCACCACACTCACACACTGACTCACCCATCATTCACCACATTGACCCACCACACTGACCCACCACACTCACACATTGACTCACCCATCATTCACCACACTGATGTATCACACTGACCCACCACACTCACACACTGACTCATCCATCATTCACCACACTGATGTATCACACTGACCCACCACACTCACACACTGACTCACCCATCATTCACCACACTGATGTATCACACTGACCCACCACACTCACACACTGACTCACCCATCATTCATGTATCACAATGACCCACCACACTCACACACTGACTCATCCATCATTCACCACGCTGATGTACCACACTGACCCACCACACTCACACACTGACTCACCCATCATTCACCACGCTGATGTACCACACTGACCCACCACACTCACACACTGACTCACCCATCATTCACCACACTGATGTACCACACTGACCCACCACTCACACACTGACTCACCCATCATTCACCACACTGATGTACCACACTGACCCACCACACTCACACACTGACTCATCCATCATTCACCACACTGATGTACCACACTGACCCACCACACTCACACACTGACTCACCCATCATTCACCACGCTGATGTACCACACCCACTGACTGACCCAAAACATCCTTTGTGCCACAACATTCAAAAACTCACATTTCTTTTTTTTACTGAGTCACCCTGTTCATTCATTGACTCACCATACTTACTGACTCCTCACTAATTCACTGACTCAACACGCTGTTTTACTGAGTCACCCTGTCCATTCATTGACTCACCATACTTACTGACTTACCACTAATTCACTGACTCAACATGCTGTTTTACTGAGTCACCCTGTTCATTCATTGACTCACCATACTTCCTGACTCCTCACTAATTCACTGACTCAACACGGTATTTTACTGAGTCACCCTGTCCATTCATTGACTCACCACACTTACTGACTCCTCACTAATTCACTGACTCAACACGCTGTTTTACTGAGTCACCCTGTCCATTCATGTTACTGACTTACCACTAATTCATGTTACTGACTTACCACTAATTCACTGACTCAACATGCTGTTTTACTGAGTCACCTTGTTCATTCATTGACTCACCATACTTACTGACACCTCACTAATCCACTGACTCAACACGGTATTTTACTGAGTTACCCTGTCCATTCATTGACTCACCATACTTACTGACTCCTCACTAATTCACTGACTCAACACGCTGTTTTATTGAGTCACCCTGTCCATTCATTGACTCACCATATTCACTGACTTACCACTAATTCACTGACTCAACATGCTGTTTTACTGAGTCACCCTGTACATTCATTGACTCACCATACTTACTGACTCACCACTAATTCACTGACTCAACACGCTATTTTACTGAGTGCCCACGCCCATTCAGTGGAGGCGTCGGGTTTTATCGCTTCAGATCACAGGCCCAAAATAGACGGACATCCTGCTTACCCAGATATCTGACTTGGTGGCAGCTGGCTTGTGCTGTGGCCTGGCTAACGCACTGGCAGTACACTGAACTGGTAAACTAAACAACTGGTTAACTAATGTACTGGTAAACTAAACAAATGGTTAACTAACGTACTGGTAAACTAAACAACTGGTTAACTAATGTACTGGTAAACTACAGCAAACAACTGGTTAACTAATGTACTGGTAAACTAAACAACTGGTTAACTAATGTACTGGTAAACTAAACAACTGGTTAACTAATGTACTGGTAAACTAAACAACTGGTTAACTAATGTACTGGTAAACTAAACAACTGGTTAACTAATGTACTGGTAAACTACAGCAAACAACTGGTTAACTAATGTACTGGTAAACTAAACAACTGGTTAACTAATGTACTGGTAAACTAAACAACTGGTTAACTAATGTACTGGTAAACTAAACAACTGGTTAACTAATGTACTGGTAAACTAAACAACTGGTTAACTAATGTACTGGTAAATTAATGTACTAGTAAACTAATACTCTGGTGAACCACAACACCAGTGAAATGGTCATCTAGTGAACTGGACAACTATGGAATGGTTTAACTTGGAACGAAGGAGTACAAAGGAAAGCAAACAGCAACAGACCTTGTGATCCTTTCGAGGTTGCTTGTTACAGAGTAGACTATGATTATAAGAACTAATTCTACATGCTGACCTGGACATCTAATGAAGTAGTAAAGCGGCAGACTGCTAAAAGCATAAACGAAGAAACTAGTGAAACAGTACACTAATGAACTCGTACATTACGGTAGTGAAACAATACACCGGTAAAGCAGATAATTAATACACTGGTAAACCACACAACTTCTGGAACACGAGTAAGAGGTTTAACTAATGAACTGATTTATTAATGAGTTAAGGAACACAGAAATATTGGCCTGGAACACTACTGACATGGTAAAGTTGGCAATGGATATACTATACCCTTTTTACTCTAACTTGGCCTAAAACTGCCATCTATCCATGTTCATTACTGGTTGTAGCAAATAGATTAACGGTACAGCATGATGCTAGTCATGAAGAAGTGCTACAGAAGGGATGTAGAGCAACAGTATTGTTTTGTTCTGTGTGGAATAAGCTGCTGAAGGACGAGAATCTGTGCCAAGGTAAGGTAGTGGGAGTTTAGTGAAGCAGGAAAGTAATGCAGTGTTAAGTTAATGGCAGGACAAGTTGTGGTAGGGTGTTAGGCAGGAGAGACTTTACTGGGTCAAGATACAGTCTAAAAACACAGGCTAATAAACTGGTATGTAGGATGATACCCAAGCAGGTTCACATACTGTACTCTGGGTAAGGCATACTCTTTGTTGTGTATCAAAACATGTATCAGAGTCAAGGGAAAAACTCACATTTTATAATCTCCCAACAATTATTTTTTACTGAAAAAAAAAAGTTCGTACCAAACATAGACTGCTGTTGGGAGGTATTAAAGAAGTGTATAGGAGATGTTATGGCAAAACTGTTAGAATGTTGTTGCTGTTGTCGTTCCTGTCTGTTGGTCTGTGTGGCCGGGCAGAACTATCGACCACAAGCAAGCAGCTACCGTCCTGCGGCAGACGGAGCCTCGCCAGGACCGAAACAGGGTTCTTGGTGCTGGGAATATGGAGGGTATGGTAAAGTTTTAATAATCACCCGGAAGTTATTGAGCTATATCGATGAAATTTTGTCAGTGTAATCACTGGTCATTATGTGCATGATGGTGCAAAAATGTTCTCCAAATTTCGTTTACTTTTTTTTTACAGGTGGCGCTAGATGTCAGTAACCGCAGGATGAAGAAGATTGAGGCTCACAGTGTGATTAAGTTCCTGCATTTGAAGGGTTACAGTGCCCGGGAAATCCATGATGATGAAGGCTGTCTATGGTGATGATTGCCCGTCATATGACACTGTTGTGAAGTGGAAAAGGACTTTCCAAATTGGCCACATGTCCTTCACAGACGAGCCAAGAACTGGACGACCATCACTCACAGACGATGCGGCCACAGTGAAGAAAGTGGAGGAACGTATCCTGGAAGACCGACGGGTAACCATCCACATGATCATGCCTGAAACTGGTCTTAGTTATGGAAGTGTGTGGAAACTTATTCACAACAAACTGCATATGCCTAAGGTGTCAGCACGCTAGGTTCCGTGCTTTGACTCCTCTCCAGAGGCAAACACGGTGTGACCTGTCGAGGCAGATGTTGACTCTTCTGGAGCAGGATGAAGAGGATTTCTTTGGTCGTCTGGTAACGATGGACGAATGTTGGATCTATCTGTATGATCCAGAGACCAAAGAGATGAGCAAGGAGTGGAAGCACGCCAAATCCCCTCCCCCCAAAAAGGCTAAGGTGCAAAAGTCCACAGGGGAGGTCATGCTGTCGTTTTGGGGGGGCTGTCATGGAATCATTCTCACAGACTACCTTGAAAAGGGTCAGACAGTTACTAGCCCATACTACTGCACACTTCTCAACAAGTTCCGAGATGCTCTGAAGAAGAAACGCCGCGGTATGCTCACCAAAGGCACCCATCTCCTTGCCGACAATGCACCCGCTCACTCATCTCAAGCTGCGACTGTGGAAGCAAGGCGATGTGGCTATGAAAATCTTGCCGCATCCACCCTATTCTCCCGATCTCTCCCTAAGCGACTTTTTCTTGTTCCCAGAGATGAAAAATCCACTACGGGGTCGGCGATTTGAATGACGTCATTCAAGAGGTGGAACAGTGGTTTTCAACGCAATCTGGGGACTTCTACAATGGCGGCATGCAGACGGTCAAGAAACGGTGGGAGAAATGTGTGACTCTGGACGGTGACTATGTAGAAAAGTCTTAAGGACCACAGATCAAAATGAAGTTTCTGTCTCCATTACTTCATGGTGATAATTAAAACTTTGATACCCCCCCCCCACGTATGAGTAAGGGATAGCCGCCAAGAGGATGAGCTTTGTATAGGGGTATGTATGAGTAGTAGATCAGGCCAGAATTCGTCAAATTGGTAAATGAGGAAAATCTCCCTGCCGGGAATGTTGTGCCAGGCCAGCTACTGCGGAATGGCCCCATAATACTGCCATAGTAGCACCACTCTGCACCACCCTAACCTACTACCTACTACTTTGTTCAGGCCATGAACACCTTACAACTTGACCTAATGCCACACCTTAAAATTACCTGTCTAACTATCTGTCTGTCTATTCATTTGTAGATAGATAGACAGATTGACATTTTTTTTTTTTTTTTTTTAATGTGTCCGACTCTGGGCATAGGCGTCACAGCCTGCTATCAAAGCCCAGCAGTCCTCCTGCATACCATACACCTCTACATGTCACCACTTCGGCGCTAACACCCACCGTCCATATTGAATACATGCTAGGGCTGTCTCATACAGGACTGGTGTATTGGTATTAGCGGGGGTATTTTTACGACATGTCGGCGGGTCTTCTGGTAGGTCAGTAAAGCCTGATTTAATGAAATTCAAATCCTTAAACTGTTCCCTGCCCCAGCCGGGATTCGAACCTGGGTCCGGTGGGTGCAGGCCACCTCCCTACCGATTGAGCCACCGCCTCCCCGAGGAATAGCTGTCATTACAGAGTTTAAAAAAAAAAAAAAAAGCTCTCTATGCATAGCAGCGTTGCCTGTTGTCATCACTAGGACAGTCATCACTACCACACCCTCATTATCACTGTGCTTACTAATACTGTGATCACAACCACACCTACCTCTACCACCACAACAACCATCATCCCTGCCATTACCACCACAACAACCATCATCCCTGCCTCTATCACCACAACAACCATCATCCCTGCCCCTACCACCACAACAACCATCATCCCTGCCCCTACCACCACAACAACCATCATCCCTGCCTCTACCACCACAACAATCATCATCCCTGCCTCCACCACCACAACAATCATCATCCCTTCCTCCACCACCACCACCACAACCATCATCCCTTCCTCCACCACCACCACCACAACCATCATCCCTGCCCCTACCACCACAACAACCATCATCCCTGCCCCTACCACCACAACAACCATCATCCCTGCCTCCACCACCACCACAACCACCATCCCTGCCTCCATCATCACTGGGAATAATGCCAGTGTTAAGGACAGACAGAGTTATGCATTATGTACAGATACATTGACCCGTTTCTCATCTTTTTATTATTTGCTGACCAGTTGTTATAATGTTAAGATGTATTCACTGTATGAGTTGCAGTATTGGCAGCAGAAATAACCAGTGAATGTCGAAGAAGAAATGCATTACTAATAGTGAAGATTATTACAGTAATGGTGGTAGACAATTTACATAGTCAAGTTTGTGAAATGTAACTGTTCCTGTAACAACAAAAGATTTTGAACTTTTAGTCTTGCAATTAACAGAAAACTTTGTTTAATTTAAGAGTCCCCCCCACCCCATAGGGTACATCCTGCCTGCCGGTGCAGCCGCAGGGGATCTTACCGTGTCTAAAAATTAGTTGATGTTGGTGTGTACATCGGTGTACACAGAGGCAGGCCTTGGCGATTCCATTCTGCCTAAAACCTCGCCGGGATGGCCGTCTACCACCGTGATTTTTTTTTTTTTTGCCATGTAAAATAAACCGTGCCACCCACATCTTGCACTCCAGTTAACCTTGTTATATTTATAGGAAATTTAGAAAACGGTGTAGAGGCTCCCCTCCCCCCTGATCCAGGTGTAAATAGGCCTCTTCACTGGTCCAGTCCTGCCCAGTTCTTGTTCAAAGTACACTTCTACCTTCCCGCAAAATTTCGTTTTCCTAAGTAAAAAAAAAAATAATAATAATAACAACTTAGGGAGGACACTGAGGACCAGCTCACGAACACTGTCCCCCCCCCCTCTCTCTCTCTCTCTCTCTCTCTCTCTCTCTATATATATATATATATATATATATATATATATATATATATATATATATATATATATATATATATATAAATCATCATCATCATCATCATCAGCCGTTGAGGTCCACTGCAGGACCGGCCTATCCCTACCGAAGCAGGGACGATACAGCCAATGTATCTCTACCCAGTGGCTTAGGCTGTCTGGTAGAGACTGTATGTAGGGTGAGAAGTGCTTGTGAGTGTGATTGTAATGTTGTAGTGGATTTGGATGTGTGTGTAGTCTGTGAACCAAGTGTAATCGGCCCGCCTTAAGCCGATTGGGTGCAAGCATACTAGTATGCGACACTGGTTCAACCACAGCACCCCTTGTGTCCGCCAAAGTAGCAAGTGGCTTGGTGAATGTTTCCTAAAGTTTTTACAACTCTGGCAGGAGGCGAACCCGTGCTCACCAGCATGCGAAACTCACACTCTACCACTGTACCACAAAGGCTCTATATATATATATATATATATATATATATATATATATATATATATATATATATATATATATATATATTCACAGATACATACGTACACATGTAGCACTGCCAATGACAGTGTCCTCAGTACAGAAGAAGTAACTTCCTGTACAGTGCAGAATCTAGAACTTAAAAAATAAACAAGACTCTGCTAAAGCAAAGGCTAATGGTCTGACCAGCTCTTGCTCTCTTTCTGTAAACAACTTTTTTGACACCACAGTAATGGCTAATTATTCCCATACATTTTGTGAAGGTGTTTTCAACAGTACTAACCTAAGGCGTGAAATGTCCTAAACTACCAATTGTGTTGTGCAGATGACTGTATCACTGCGGTGATAGATGTCACACTCTGGTGTCTCTTCCTGCCTCTCGCTGCCCCTTCATGTTGTAACCCCCACTTCCTGCCCCCTCACCCTGCCCCAGCCCATCCCTCCCTCACTCAGCCTCATCCCTCCTCCTTCACCCTGCCTTATCCCTTCCCCCTCACTCAGCCTCCTCCCTGCCCCCTCACCCTGCCCCATCCCTTCCCTCTCACTCAGCCTCCTCCCTCCCTCCATCCCATACACTAGAGTACGTCTTCCCTTCTTCCTCTCCCTGATCCTATTCCTTCATAGTGTTGTCTGTCATCCACCCTCTTTTCCATCATCCTTCTCCCTGTCTCGACTGACTTAATTCCATTTTCAGTCTGTTCTCTCGCTAATACACCCTCACTCTGCATTCTCCCACTTCACTTTTATCCAACCTTCCTCCCTCCCATTGCTGCTCCCTGTCTCCTTTCTTCCACTCCATCTTTCCTTTTCCTTCGTTCCTTAGTCACTCACTATTTCTCCCTCCTCTCTAACCTGTCCCTTTCCTCCATTCCTCACTCGTCCCCTCCTCCCAGTCCTCTCTCTCTCTCTCTCTCTCTCTCTCTCTCTCTCTCTCTCTCTCTCTCTCTCTCTCTCTCTCTCTCTCTCTCATACACGCACACACACACACACACACACACACACACACACACACAAGGTATTAGAAAAGCTTATAAGAAAAGCTTGGGTAAATCATCTAGAAGAACACAGTATGATAACAGAAAGACAGTTTGGTTTCAGAAAAGGAAAATCATGTGTTACTAATCTGTTTAGCTACTATGACAGAGTAACAAACACAATACAGGAAAGGGAAGGATGGGTGGACAGTATCTATTTAGATTTCAAGAAAGTTTTTGACACAGTACCACACCAAAGACTTTTATGGAAACTGTACCATCAAGGAGGAATTCGAGGCAAACTGTTTTGTTGGATGCAAGACTTTCTCATAAAAAGAGAAATGAGAACAGTACTAAGAGGAAACTACTCATCATGGAAAGAAGTGACTAGTAGAGTACCACAGGGTTCAGTGCTGGCACCAATCATGTTTTTAGTGTATATAAATGATATAAACAGTAACACTGGAAATGAGAGCTATCTGAATATGTTTGCAGATGATGCAAAAATACAAAAGAGAATTACTAACACAGACTCTTGTAAAGAGCTACAAGAAGAATTAAATAAACTTCATGAATGGAGTACTACATGGCAAATGGAATTCAATGTGGGCAAGTGTCATGTAATCAAGTTTGGTAAAAGTGGAAAAAGACCTGATTGGGATTATAAGTTAGGAAATAAAACCCTATACACATCAGAAAGAGAGAAAGACCTAGGTGTGATTGTCAATAACAGACTATCTCCGGCTGACCACATCAGCGAGAAGGTATGGAACATATATACACTGCTTGCAAATATGAGAATAGCATTCACATACATAAATGAAGACATGCTAAGAAGGATAATAACATCATTCATTAGACCAACCCTGGAATATGCATCAGTAGTCTGGAGTCCTCATCTCAAAAAGCACATAGACAAGATTGAAAAAGTTCAAAGGGCCGCTACAAGATGGATACCAAGCTTAAGGGACCTAAGCTACGAAGAAAGACTAAATAAAGGAATAAGTTGGAGAAGAACAGGGAGGCTTTAGGAAGGGAAGAGGTTGTGTAGATCAGATAATTATTTATTCTTAGATCTTTAGTGGAAAGGTTTCTAGAGAAGGGAAAGACGTTGTATGCAGCGTTCATGAATTTGGAGAAAGCATATGACAGAGTGGATAGACAAGGATTGTGAAAAGTATTACGAATATATGAAATAGATGGGAAGCTGTTGAATGCTGTGAAGAGTATGTATGAGTGTGCTATGGCTGCAGTGCGTGTGGATGGTGAACTGAGTGAGATTTTTTATTTGAAGGTTGGGTTGAAACAGGGATATGTCATGTCTCCATGGTTGTTCAATCTGTATATGAATGGGGTTATAAAAGAGAGACAAGGTAGGGCACTGGATGTTGGAGTGGCCCTAATGAGAGAGGGCAGTGTTTGAAACTCCCTGTACTGCTGTTTGCAGATGATACTGTGTTGTTAAATGAAGACGAAGGGGAGGTGCAAGGCTTGGTGGATAAGTTCGGGAGAGTATGTAAGAAACGGAATCTAAAGGTGAATGTAGGGAAAAGTAAAGTTATGGTCTTCCAGCGAGGTGTCAGTGAATGTACAGTGAAGTTGGATGGTGAGGAAATGGAAAATGTGAGTACGTTTAAGTACTCGGGCAGTGTGATGAGTAAGGATGGAAGTTTGGAGGGTGAAGTGCTTGAAAGGGTACAACAAGGAAGAAAGGTTGCTGATTCCTTGAAGGCGGTGATAAGAAACAAGGAAGTGAGCATGGAAGTGAAAAAGTTATTACATGACAGTATTGTGATACCAGCTCCAAAGTATAGAAGTGAAGCTTGGACGTTGTTGGAGGGACACAAGTCAAGAGTGAGAGCAGTGGAAATGAGTTATTTGAAAGGAGCCTGTGGGGTCACATGAAGAGACAGACTGACTAATGAGGAAGTGAAGGAGCGTTGTGGTGTAGATGTGGATGTGATAGGAAGTGTTAGGAGAAACACACTGAGGTGGTTTGGCCATGTGGGGAGGGTGGAGAGTGAGAGACTGACGAGGAGAGTGTATTTGAGTGAGGTGGAGGGTGAGAGAGGGAGGGGAAGGCCAAGGATGAGATGGAGGGATGGAGTGGAGAGGTATGTGAGAGAAGGGGGTGTGAATTGAGAGCAGGACAGTGAAATGGCGGGGGACAGGGTGACGTGGAGACGATTTGTTTGTGGCCACCCCGTATGGGATTAAGGCGTCTGGCAATAGATAGATAAATAGACATACACGTTGCGTAAGAATTTTATTGAGAAAACTTGTGAGTAAATTAATCGGATTTCATAAAGTAAATGAGACATTGTATTTTTGCAAGTGTAAAGATGTTACACTGAAATAAACTGTATAACACAGAAATACGTTCCCCAGATGTTTAAGAAAATGTCATAATGTTTTGCTTTTCTGAAAATAATGAAACCTAGTGGCAAACATATTGATATTAACAAAACATGCAACACTGATTTATCAAAGATCTGTCACCGCTAGGAAAAATCCACTAACATGCCACCAATAAACAAAATATATAAATGAATCAGTCAGACTGTTCAGCTTTGCTTGGAATACCTGACATTGTGCCTGGCACTGGGGAGGACACATTGATAACGTTACCTGGTACAAACTGTAGTCTTTCACGAACTTCAAGCTCTGAACGACTTTGTAGTGTGGTGTAACTTTTATCTTGGGAATGGTCATGTGTTCGCATGTACGCATGTAACCTTGGGAAGGAAGGTGGCCTTGGTTAGGGAGAGGACCTGGGGTAGACACATGACCTTGGGTAGGGAATGAACCGTCAACAATGCCAGTCCGTCCGCCAGTGCCACCGCAAAGTGGCCCGTGTGCGGGCTGCCATTTGAATTAACGGCATTCATCATCGGTCACCAGTGGAGCCACCGTGGCGTGGCGGGTAAAATGGACCCGGTCACCATTTTTTTGCGGCTGCCACTAATAATTGGCTCGTGTGCGGGCTTCCATAGAAACACGTGCGTTTTATTTCTCGCCACAAGAAAGTGGCAGCCACAGTCCACTGAAATGTGGCCCGTGTGTGGGAGGGCCTTAACACTAGGGCGTGGTGCTAATCACGAAGAAGTGCACTGAAAAGGATGTAGAGTCATACCAATGCCATATTCGGTCAATGAGCTGTAACAATAGGTTTACTCTATGATTTTGCTCTAATCACGAAGAAGTGCTAAGAAAAGGATGTAAAGCCTTACAGACCCTCACTACTGTCTTACCCTGCCACTATGAATACGGCTCTAGTCACGAAGAGGTGCCATGAAATGGACGTAAAGCCTGACAGAGCCTTATTACTGTCCTACCCTGCCACTGAGAATATGGCTCTAGTAACGAAGAAGTGCATAGAAAAGGATGTAGAGCCTTACTGCTGTCCTACCCTGCCTCTGAAATACGTGAAAGTTGCTACAAGGGAACGAATATTTGGGTCAAGTTAAGGTGAAGAGACTAATTTGTACGTCATACCTAAGACACACTATAGGTTCTGTCTTCCTATACCAGAGATTGCATATATCTTTGTCAGGTTAAAACAAACACACTATAGGCTCTGTCTTGCTATGCCAGACATAGCATATATCTTTGTCAGGTTAAAACAAACACACTATAGTCTCTGTCTTGCTATGCCAGAAATTGTGTATAACTTTGCCAGGTTGAAGCAAACGCACTAAAGCTTCTGTGTCTTGCTGTAACAGAGATCGCGTACATCAGCCGAGGCAGTCATGGTGGCGAATACGGGAGTCAACCCAAATCGATGCCCAGTGGTACCCAGGATGTCCCCACCGCCGCCCAGGACCAGCAGAGGATGTGGCCGGAGGATGCCAGGAAGGACACCAGGGGCCGCCACCACCGCTCCAAGAGCAGATCCAGAGGTACAATAGTCTGCAAAACTCCTGAAGCCGCTTCTGCAACTGTCCCAGTGGATGAGAAGATCAGCCTCATGAGTCAGTAGAAGCCAGTATGATGACTCGGTCTGGCCACAGAAAATTGTCGCCAGTTCAATGCTTTCATTTCCATCTATCTATAGACAGACGCCTCAATCTCATAAGGGGTAGCCACAAACACATCGCCTCCATGTCGCCCTGTCCTCTCCCTTTTGGCTGCCTTCCTATCTAACACCCACTACCACACCTTGCAACCCATTCGTAACATCGCTTTCATCACCACTGAGTTCACCAATGCCACTGCCACGAATCATATATATTTTGAGACTAAACTCCTCCCTGTTAGAGACTAATAATATGAGGGGCACACGGTTCTACGCAGCAGTCTGTCCCAATCCACAACACCCCTGTTATTACATGACAGCCACACAACACAACATGACACATAAAACAGTCACCACACAAACAATTCCAAACCCTCTTGGAAAACAGTACATCTCCAAACCTTTCTAGTTCCTACACTGGCAATGAAGAAACAAAAACATATTCAGTTCACACACAGGGCAATGCAACATTTGATCAGATCACTATACTTCACGCCCCCCTCCCAACATCCACCCATCAGAGGCATCCTAAATAGAGTTGATCGAGTTCACCTGGGTAGGCTTAGATCAGGACATCACCCTGCCCTCCTCAGTTACCAGCTTACATTTAGGCTGGGTGCATCACAGATGACACATGCCCTGCTTGTAAATATGCCCACACAACATAACACACATTATGGAGTACTGCACAACACACCACCACGATGCAGACACAGCATCAACAGTGGCACCATCCCACAGGGCCAGCTGCTTACCTGCGGTCAGCTCGGCCAGGTAGACCGGGATTAAGCAACAGCAACATCATCATATTGCAATGTGTTTCGTTATATGAATAATTTCTTTAAGAGGAAAGGGACACTGTGACAGCCCTATACAACAAACAAAGGGATATATTGAGTATCTAGAATCAATCTATCTGTAATTTATGTTTATATATATATATATCGTTTTCGTTCTTAAAGGCTCCAACATGCTTGCATGTGTCGGCCTTGGTCACCTAATGGCGGCTCTCCACGCTGCACGATCCATTGCAGCCTCCCTGTTCAGTCCCTTAACCCTAAGGTCACACTTAAATGACCTCGTCCCATGTCTTTCTCGGTGTACTCCTCATAACCCCACTCCCAATATTAACACTTCTCACATTCCTCACCCAATTATCATCCCCCATCCGCTCCACATGTCCAAACCACCTCAATCTACCTCTCCTCATCACAACACCAATACACTCCAGTCCCATCCTACCTCTCAACTCTTCCATTGTAAACCCAGCCCCTCCAGGCCTTGGACGCAGGGACGCACTGCACATCCACCTAATCATTGTCATTTCTGTACTTCTGAGCCGGCGAATATCTTCCTCCTTCACTACCCAGGTCTCACTGCCATACAGCATTACACTTCTAACACATGCTGCATAGAAAGACCCCTTAGCACGTAGGGAGAGCCCTCTCAATGTCAGGAGAGGCAAGAGCTCCCTGAACTTCTTCCAACCACTTCTCACCCTAGCCACAGAGCTAGCTCCAGCCCCACCTCCAGCACACAACATGTCTCCCAAATAACAAAACTCTTCCACACACACTCAAGAGATTCACCAGCAAGTTCAATCCTTTCACGTCTGACAATCTCCACCTGCTCACCCCGGCACGCCGTACACATAAAATCAGCATTATCTCGCAGTCTACCTCTGATACCACTACATCTCTTATGCACCCATTTATCACACACACCGCACAAGATGGAATTACTCCCCACGCCCTTGTGGCAAACTGCACATGGCCACTCTCCCTCGTCTTTGACAGTACGGCCACCAACCCTAGATATCATTACTTTTGTTTTATCTGCATTTACCCTTAAACCCATTTGCCCCATACCATCTCTCCACTTCCTAATCCTTTCCTCCGCCTCCCTTTCATTCTCTGCAATCAACACCAAATCATCAGCATACAACAACTCCCAAGGGAGTCCATTTCTAAAGTCACGTGAAAGGGCTTCAAGTACCATGATAAACAACATGGGACTCAAGATTGACTCCTGATGCACACCAACATTCACGGAAAACTCATCACTCAAATCTCCATTCACTTTCACCTGGGTGTGAGCACCCACATACATGGCCATAACCACCCTAACCAGCCACTCCTCCAAGCCAAGCTTTCTCATTGCCCACTTCACCACCTCTCTAGGGACTCTGTCAAAGGCCTTTTCCAAATCAACAAAAACAAAATAAAGATCCCTTCTCCTACCAATATATTTTTCCTGAAGCTGTCGAACAATGAATATGGCTTCAGTGGTCCCCCTACCTGGCATGAACCCGAACTGCATCTCATCAATATTCACTCTTTCTCTAATCATACCTTCTAAAACTCTCTCCATTACCTTCATTATCTGATCTAAAAGCTTTATACCTCTATAATTTCCTCTTTCCAGGGCATCACCCTTCCCTTTATACACATTTACAGTTACACTCTTCAGCCAATCATCTGGGACAACACACTCATAAATAATCCTATTTATCAGGTCAGTGACTAAACTCACCCCTATATCGCCTGAGGCCTTCAACATTTCGGCAGTCAACCCAGACACACCTGCTGCCTTCCCCATCCTCATCCTGCCTATTGCCTCACTCACAGTAGCAGTATCAATCAAAGGCCAAGGGCCAGACACTGGATCTGCTGGCTCCAAATCTTCCTCGTCCCAGTCAAACTCCTCATTCAACAACCGGTTATAATGCTCTCTCCATGCATCTTTAATATCCTCACTGTTCACCACTACCCTTCCTTCATCATTCTTCACACACTGCTCACCTATGATATCCCGATTATCCCTCTTCACCTGACCTGCCACCCTAAATATATTTTTCCTTTCCCCATGATTTAGGTTATCAAGGAATTGTCTCTGTGACTCAGACTTTGCCCTGTATACCTCTCTTCTAGCCCTACGCTTGGCAGCCAAATATTCCTCTTTGCTACCACCCTTCTTCCATTCCCGGAAAAGCCTTCTTTTCTCCTTAATTGCAGCTTCTACACCCTCATCCCACCACCAAGTTACTTTATGTCTTGGTGGTCCTCTTGTCCAGCCGCATGTTACATCTGTAACTCTCAAGAAATTGTTCTTGAGGGCTCTGTACTGTTCATTAATGCCTCTGTCTACAGCTCCCTGTTCAGCCACCACTCTCCTCAACTCGCTATAGAAGGCATCCCTTACTACTTGGTTTTTCAGCTTCCATATTTTCCTCCTAGGTACATAAGTCCTCTTTTTCATCACTTGTTCTTTAAGCACCATATCACAAATCAACAGTTTGTGCTCCTGCACACACTCCTCACTTCCTATAACTTTAACATCCCTCACTAACCTCCTATCGGCCCTCCTAACCAGAAAATAATCTATCTGACTGCTATTTCCCCCAGACTCATAGGTAATTAACCTACTGTCTCTTTTCCTAAAATATGTGTTGCACACAATCATATCCGTTGCCTCCCCAAACTCGAGTATCCTTTCCCATTCTGCATTCCTTAGACCATATGCACATCCCCCATGCACTCCTTCATAACCTTGTGCTGCTTCACCTACATGACCATTTAAGTCCCCTCCCAAAATCACTATCTCATCATCCCGCATACCACCCACTACACGTATTAAATCATTCCAAAATCTATCTTTCTCTGATTCATCCAATCCTGCCTGTGGAGCATATGCCGATATAATTGCAGCTATCTTTCTTCGCAACAGAATTTTCACTACCAATATCCTATCGCTTACTCTCAAAACATTCATAACATATTCCACCCATTTCTCAGCAACCATCACACCAACACCTCCATATCCGTCTGTTCCCCCCCGCCAAAACAACTTATAGCAACAGTTCTTCCCAATAATCTTTCTGGCTGATCCACCCCTGTACCGGACTTCCTGCAAACACGCCACATCCACCCACCTCCTACTGAATGTCTCAACGACTTCCCCTGCTCTTCCCCTCAAACTTCCCACATTCCATGAACCCACCCTTATCCCCATGGGTGATTTACTGTCCTCAGGCTTGCTTTGAAACTTATTTTGTTTTGTCATCTTCAGTATTAATAAAGGGGGACAGACAGCACAGGTCCCACTCACTGCACAGTCCCAGGTCCAGGCAATGGATCTGGGACCCCTAGCCCCCCAGCTTACCAGTGGCTGTGGTAGTGGCCTCGGGGCACCCCGCCAGGACAGCTGCAGGGACACCCTCCAAGCGCGTCTTGGCACTGCAACTATCCCGCCATTATACACCCACTGATAGGGCAGCCTCCTGGAGCGCTACTCCCAGGTTCGAGCCCCTCTCTATTGGGCGGAAGCGGCAGCCTGGGAACCGCAATGCCCTGTACCCTCTAGCACAGGCCTGAGCCCCATCTCGCCCTGGACCCACGATCTATGCCGGCGGAACCCCCGCCACGCCTCCCCCCAGAAGTCCGCCACTAGGTAGCGGGGGCAAAGTTTTCTGGCCGCATGCCCTTGCTGGCGCCAACCCCTGTAACGTAGTGGGATACGTTGTGTGAAATGTAAAGTGCATGTGGTGTAGTGCATTGATAGTTAGAGGAAATGGTTGGGAGAGTATGCTGGTCTACTCTCCATGTTACTGTCACACTGAAAAGGTCAGCAAAGGGGGATGGTTAGATAGCTAGTGAAACAGGAGCTCCAGCTCTCCCTATCACCAGCATTTCCATTCCCCTCGGGAGTACTACCCTGTTCGGCCCGTGCTATATATATATATAGTATATATATAATACAATCAAACCCCTGTCGTACTTAAGATTTGCATCTGGAGGGTTGAAAAGAGCAATGGGAGGATTTTGTACTTTCCTTTCCATGTCCCTTCTGGTAAAATAGTTGTACTGTAATCTATGTTAATTTTCCTGATGTTTGTAACATTTGCTTCTGCTGGAAAGACAAGAGACATAGGGAGATTCTGTGCTCCTTCTCCTTCCTACGAAACGAAATCCCAGTCATGGCAGGGGACTGGCCATAAATTTGTTTGTGATTCTGAATCCAAGTTTTCTTTGTTGCAGCGGACACTCCTGCAGGTGGGCAAGACTCCAGCACAGAGAGTAACGACGCCAGCTCCTCCGTGCAGCAGCCCCGCCACTACCATCAGTATCAACATCAACAGCAAACAGCAGCGGTAGCAGCAGCAGCGGCGGCAGCAGCAGCGGCGGCAGCAGCAGGGGCGGCAGCAGCAGGAGGGCGTGTGGTGCCTCACCTGCTGCCGCCTGTCCGCCATGCCAGGTAGTCTCGGGTAGAGGAGGTTAAGCTACGTAGGTGGAGCCTGGCTGCCGCAGCCCACCGCTTCCCAACACACACACCTTCTCATTAAACCCCTACCCTTTCCACGCACTCTTCCACTTCCTCGGCCTCATTCCAGTTGCCTTTCCTCCTCTACCTAACCTTCTTTTTCCATCTTTGGGTCGTGTCCACACGAAAAGCGAGAGGGTGTGAATGAGCAGGGACCATACAAGGCTGGCGCTAATAACTTTTTTGGTGCGGTCATCTTCTGTTGCATTGTAATAAATATTCGTCATTATGCTCGGTATTTGATGCATCCCACACAGAGGGTATGGTCGAAATGCCACTGCCCGCACCATTCAAAGCGAGAAAAAATACCTGTTGGCCCTTTTAGTTTGCCCTCAGGTGGGTTTGTGTTCCCGTCCACACCCACCCGCTGTCATTGTGACCTTTTTATGAATTACAGTGATGCAAAACTTGCCACACGCACCTGCCCACACCTACGCACTCTCTTTGTGTTCATGGCCTTAAAGCAACCCTATAAGAGTTCAGGTCTTCCATGGGTTCCATCCCTAAGAGGTAACTGGAAGTCCTTCAATCATGTAGACTGGATTCATGTACTTCATATTGGATAATATGGGACTGGGTGTTAGTTTAATTTTATACGTTTATGTGAAGCTACAGAATATGGTGAAAGTTTTTTGGTGTATCAGATAGAGCCAGAATTGTGTGGGCTTGAATGATGAGTGAATGGAAGCGTGGCCAATTGGATTGGGCAAACTTGGGTTGTGTGGACGTTGCTACTCCTCACCTTACCCTTGGGTGGAAAAGGAGGTCCGGATGATGATGATGATGATGATGATGATGATGATGATGATATTAGCAAATAGGCCTTCCTCCTCAAGCTGGTTTATCTATTAGCATTACAAGATGTCTATTTCTACAATGACATTATTAGGTTTTATCATTTCTGAACTCAATGAAATAAAACAGTAACAAAGGCACACCTTTTGCCCTGTAGTACACGTCTTTCACCTTCAACACCTCTCTTTAGTGATGGCAAATAATGTTAGATGGAAACTTATAAGATCTTGATTATAAAATTGAATCTAGACATAATGGAAAGGAGGTGATTACGAATAGCTGCAGCACTCACCACAGCACAAAAAGCCGTTAAGACATATTCCGCCTTAACATACTTGGGGTTTCATTATCTCGGGACTTATCTTAGAATGATCATATTATCTCTCGCGTAAAATCTGCTTCCGAGAGATTAGGTGTGCTAAGCCGACTCCGTGACTTCCTTACCCCTGCACTAATGTTGACTTGACATAAGGGTTTTATTCCCCCCCCCCCCGTGTAGAATACAACTCTTCGCAACAAGGTTGAGTCAAAGGCTTTTCGTCCCATTAACTCTCCTCCTCTTACTGGCTCCCTTCAACCTCTGTCTCCTCACCGCACTGTTGCATCTTTATCTCTTTTCTGTCGCTACTTCAATGGTCATTGCACCTCTGAACTGTCTGCTTGCATCCCTCCACCTCTACAACGGGCGCGTAGCACCCGTCTAGCAACAAACTTTCATCTCTTTTCTGTCCAGCTCTCTAATGCAAGAGTTAATCGTCAATCCATGCAACAGGTCAACTCTGGAACTGTCTTCCTCTGTCTGTATTTACTACTGCCCATGACCTCCAGTCTTTTAGACATAGTGCGTCCAGGCATCTCGAAATGAGCGGTCCTTGAATTTGGCTCTTTGTTATCTTGTTTTTGTTTATTCTTGGAGGGAACAATCTCGCGAGTTCCTTCTTTCTTGAATAAAAAAAAAGCCTCAACAACAGTATATACACCTGTTTAACAGCTATTTAGCTTTCATCACAGTCTACACAGCTATCTGAGGTAAGACACACCAGCTTTAACTCCACACAGCTACGGTATCCAGCTAAAACACTAAATAAGGCTCTGTGTCACTCGAGGGTACTTCTTCCGCCTGGCATTGTCCATAACAGCGTCCCTGCATCATTACCTTTCATCCTTGACCCTTTCAGACCGGTGACTTATTTTCAGTTAATAACCGGTGCTTATAGGCAATTATAGTTAATTTTAGAAAGGCTACTCGTGCTGAAGGGGTCATTGAAGGCTTTAACTAACTCCTGTATGAAAAGAGTCCCCAGCGATGAGAGTCTGCAAGCAAAAATAAATAATGAAAATAATACGGTAATGATAATAATAACAAGAAGAAGGGGATGAAGAACAATGAAAGTAATATTGAAGATAATAATAATAATAATAATAATAATAATGAAAAGTAAATCACATTAATTTAATTACATTCCATATATCGGTAGTCCTTGGTTCGTATTCTCGCCGACTGAGGAAGTTCCCCAACACCTTCCTTGTAGCCCAACACTGGCAGGTGGTTAGTGGCGTGGTAACACTGGCAGGTGGTTAGTGGCGTGGTAACACTGGCAGGTGGTTAGTGGCGTGGTAACACTGGCAGGTGGTTGGTGGCGTGGTAACACTGGCAGGTGGTTGGTGGCGTGGTAACATTGGCAGGTGGTTAGTGGCGTGGTAACACTGGCAGGTGGTTAGAAAGAGTATGAGAAAGAAGGAGGGTAAAAAAAGAGTTGGAAAAAAGTAACAAAAAGGAGGAGGATTTGAAAGAATATTCAAATGAGAAGAATCAAAAAGAGCATAAGAAAAGAGGAGAAAAAGGGTATTAAAAAAGAGGAGAATTTAGCCATCATCCACTTCTCTCTTCCTTCCACCACACTAATATAACCTGTCACGCCTCTTGCTGGCCTCACAGATTTTTTTTTTTTTTTTTTTTTTTTTTTTTAGAATTTCCATCTAAAATCTAACAACCTTAAAGAAAAAAATAACTAAGATTTATTGGAATTAAAAATGTTACTTTCATTAATTTTACCACAATTTAGAGGAAACAAGAAATTATATTTTCTGTTTGTCAACCTCAGGCATTATTTAATCTTAATATTGAGGGGAAAACAACAACAACAATAATAATAATAATAATAATAATAATAATAATAATAATAATAATAATTTCCCATAGTCAGTGCCTTTTCTCCATAACTAAACCTGAAACTCTCATCCCTCGATCGTAAATATTGGATTGTAACAAGAGAGTAACACTAACGTGTAATCTAGTCACGAAGAAGTGCTAAGGAAAGTATGTGTAGCCATAGCATTGTCCTTTTCACCCACTTAACTACGTGAAATTAGTTGCCAAAGAACGAAAATCTGGGCCAAGTTAAGGTGAAAGGAGCATAGTAGATGATATATGGTGTTAAGTATTTAGGTCTGGTGGTGTTAAGGTGTGTTAAGGCAGCTATCTATCCATCCACAGAGCCCGGAGTGAGTCTTCCTCGAGTGATACTTCAACTCTCACTCCTCCTCGACCCCTGCACCCACCCTCGGCCTTCTCAGATTCGCGGGAACTGAGTGAGGCGTAGTGCGATCGTGAGATGTTCAAGGGGGAGGACGGGAGGGCTCAGGGTCCTGCTTCCTCGAGTAATAGGGACGTGGAGGAGAGCATCAAGGCGGAGCTGGAGGAGCTGCTTCACAGGTACGAGCACCAGCAGCAGCGGGGGGAGCAGAAGAAGCAGCAGCAGGAGGAGGAGAAGCGACGACCCGCAGAGAAGAATCCTTACACTATCAACGTATAGCAATGATGAGAACACACGATATACTCTGTTCTCTTTCACTTGGACTAAAATCGCCGTTTCTGTAGCTTGAATGATGAGGTGAGACAGTAAAATAACACTATGTGTCCTAATCATGAAGAAGTGCTGTGGAATGAATGTACTGCATATGCACAACACTGTCTTTTTCTGCAACTGAGCTCCGTGAAATACGCTGCAAAAAAGACGAAAATCTGAGCCGTTTAGGTGAAGAAACTATGGTTCTCTTGCTGCTCCCAGCCACTGCCAACACACACACACACACACACACACACACACACACACACACACACACACACACACACAATTGGACAGGATCGCTTTTGCCCTTTACATGCGCTGGCGTATTTATATGTTCCGTTCCTGACACCAACAGACAACGTTATTAAAGCCAGGAAGAAATTTTGTTGGTGAAGAGGTTAATGAAGACTGCGCCAGACCTATCTAGTTGGAAAAGAAAGAAAGGAAACAGAAAAATGAGAGAGGAAAAGGAAAAGGAGAAAAAAGAATTAAGAAAAAGTGGTGAAGAAAACAGAATAACGGAAGCAAAGTCGTGGGAATAAATGGCTCAAGAGTAACGCAGTGATTGGCTGGAGACGCTCACAGAATGGCAGACTGAGACATAAAACCTTCTATTTCACTGCGTCTGCGTCACACTTAGGGCATGTCCGTCACTGCCCTCCACCTCTGGCAAAGTACAGATACCGAGCCTCTCAGCTTAGAAATATTAACTAGGAGAGGAAAGCGAGGTGATGAGGTGAACTGCTAGATGATTTGGTCCTTGAATGCATATGGGGCTCACTGATGCCTTCAACAAGACTGCCCAACCTCCTTAACAACTCTGAATAAGGATTAATCCCCGAGCTAGACCTCATCAGATCATATAGCCCTGCTAGGGTTACAGGAGAGCGCTACCCCTCCCAGCACATCAGCCACCGGGTGGGGCGCGAGCTCGCAACCTCACGATTACGAGCCGACACCCTAACTCATTTTTACACACAGTTCTGTCTTTCACACTTACACGATGCATCTCTCGATATATTTTAAGGCTGTGTTACCGACGTCATTTTCGTCACCGTAAATGAAGATAGACATGAATATTCGTTGTGACGTATGGCGTATGTGTTTGTTTATATGTTGTCATGGTTACTGAGTCAATGAATCTTATAAAAAATTATATACGGTACATTGCACAATTTCAATAATCATTCCATCCATTCTTGACAGTTTAGAGATTTCTGCAATACTATCACGATCACTATATCCTTTTTACTCTAACCTGGCCTAAAATTACCATCTCCACCATGAATGCTGAGTTGTAATAATAGCAGTAGAATATGATGCTAGTCAAGAAGAAGTGCTGTGGTAAGCATGTAGAGCTGTAGTGCTATCCTTTTCAGTCACCGAGCAATGTGACGCTAATTGCAAAAAGATGAAAAATTTGGGCCATGTTAGAGTAAAAGTAGTATACGTTCTTCACCCGCCTTGAGAAAAGGGAAGTGGAGGACAAGATTGGAGATAGACCAGGGGAGGAGATATTGGTGGCACACACACACACACACACACACACACACACACACACACACTACTGAACCACCACCATCCATTATCTTGCCCATACACCAACCCTATCTTCCACCTTCCTCTCGATACGGGCGTAAAGAAATTAGTAATCATGATAGTAAATATAAATCACAATATCATGACAATAGTAAAGTAGGCTATAGTTGAGAATATTATTGGTACTGTATTTTGGTTTATCATATAGAAGTGGTACACCAAGTTAAAATATTACCTGATGGTACTTTGGTTTATGGAAAGGTCTATCTGTGAGGTGAGGCCAGGATTCCAGGGGCTTGAATGGTGAGTAAATGAGTGTGGGCCCATTTCACTGGTTGAGCTGCTGTTTAAATCTCCCATTATCATATTCCTTTCCTTTTCCTACTGTCTTGACCCTGCCTCACCCCACCTGCAAGTGGAAAAGAGGTATGATGGTGATGATGATGATGATGATGGTGATGATGATGATGATGAGGAGGAGGAGGAGGAGGAGAAAGAGGAGGAGGAGAAAGAGGAGGACGAGGACGAGGAGAAGGAGAAGGAGAATCACTACAACGATGATAATGATGATGCTAATGCTAACTTGCTACAAACCAGGATCGGGCTGCACAAACACATTTACGAACCATTTCCTGTCGTAAGTGGGATTGTGAATTGCAGGAAGGGCAATGAGGCTGTCCAATCTGCCTCTGTCTCCTGTCCTAAAATATATCTGCCTCTGTCTCCTGTCCTAAAATATATTTGCCTCTGTCTCCTGTCCTAAAATATATTTGCCTCTGTCTCCTGTCCTAAAATATATCTGCCTCTGTCTCCTGTCCTAAAATATATCTTAGTTACGAAGCGACAGTTACAATGGTTATTATTATTTTCTACAGGACGATCAGGGAAAGCAGTGAAAAAAAAATGTCTTCCCTTGTCTAGTTCTTCCTGTATAAAAAAAATATCTTAGTTACGACAGGAATTCGATCGTATGTTTGAGAACCCCTGGTGAGGCTGCGATAACTCACTGGTAGCTGAGAGAGAGAGAGAGAGAGAGAGAGAGAGAGAGAGAGAGAGAGACAGACAGACAGACAGACAGACAGAGAGAGAGAGAGAGAGAGAGAGAGAGAGAGAGACAGACAGACAGACAGACAGACAAACAGACGAGAGAGAGAGAGAGAGAGAGAGAGAGAGGAAACAGACAGACAGACAGACAAAGAGAAAGACAGAGACAGACAGACAGATAGACAGACAGACAGACAAAGAGAGAGAGAGAGAGAGAGAGAGAGAGACGCAGGATTCTTAGAGGTACTTAGGAAAGCCTGTACTGTACACTCATGATCACTAATCTCTGACCAGAGGGATAGCCAAAGTCGTGGCCAGACATAGGCTACATCATCAGACACGCTCAAACATCGTTCCAGAAAGGTTTAGTGCTTCAATGAACAATTTTCTAAGCATCACTGAAACACTTTCTCTTCACATTTTAAATTACTTTTTCAAGTAATACATAAATGAATTTTAAGAAATAGACATGGAAGTTGGTCATAGCTGTTATTATTTGTGTGTAATGAGTGCATGATGCTATTTGACACTCATATTGTTTTATTATTATTATTATTATTATTTATTATTAATCTTTATTATTTCACTAACCTATGTCTTGAGATGAACCTTTGACCGAGTTGTTGATATGGTAGAGGAGAAATATCCGCGACTACCACTGCAGCCGGCATCCACACAACATATTCTAAGTAGGCTATGCTTTATAATACTGATATCTTTGATAAACACGTACCATTACTTGCTACTCTGAACTTTTTTTTTTAATAATAGGCCCCGTCACCATTCAGTGGGAATGGTTGCGCTATTCCTACGCGACGTCCTAGCTTCATGCCATCTCTGGTCAAAATGTGTGCCAGTTAATGCCGTTAATTCTTAAATGATTATATATGATGCCAATACCCACATATAGTGGCTAATGCTTAATTTACTTGATGGAAATTGCCCAGTTGCAGATTGATTGAAAAAATGTCTGTCCTTGTCAATAACCGCAGATTACTATATTATGGAAAAGAAACCATAAGAATATGGTAATATCAATGATACGAGGAGTAGTATGCTTCAGATCACCTGGTTACAGTTCTTTGCCCCGCCCACTAGTGTGGAGCCATTTCCAGTGCGTGGCTCGTGTGTGGTCATAACACTGCCCGCCACGCGTCTCTGGTCAGAATGAGTGTACCTCCTCTGGTAAGGAAGCTTCGTAACACCTTTTCCTCAGCGACTTATTCTTTCTCTCTTTTGTAAAAAAAAAACATTTCATGATTAAGAGAGCAAAATTGTCGTAGCTGTTATCTTCAGACATAATGTGGAGATGAAGGAGACTGAGAGACTGACTAGGAGAGCGTATGTGAGTGAGGTGGAGTGAGGGAAGAAGAGGGAGAGGGGAAAACCAAGAATGAGATGGAAGAATGGGATGGAGAGGTATTTGATAGAGGGAGGAGGGGGTGAGTTGGTGAGAAGGCAGCCAGACAGCAGAGCACAGCGTGACATGAAGGCCATTTGTTTGCGTCTGGCGATAGATAGATAAACATAGATAGACAGATACACAGATAGATAAGCACAACCTCATACCCATAGTAATCTTTCGTTCCTCGTTTGAGCGTAGGGTCCCGTGGTTAGGCTTCTTAATCCAGTGACCAGTCGTCGATCCCTGGGTGGCATTGTGAGAAGGTATTACCCCAGCAAACATTCAGTTAGAGAGCGTTAACCCCCGAGACCACAGGGCGTCTTTGTAAAAATGGTCTAGTTAGTCATATAAATCTTTCGTTTTCTATTAGTACAGCAACAGAGAAAACGGACGCAAGGGCTGCCTAAATCATATTGCATTACAACAGAGAGAGAGAGAGAGAGAGAGAGAGAGAGAGAGTTCTCGATATTATTTAAGGAGGATACTTAAGTGGAATGGACAGAATAAACAGCAAAAGAAAAAGTGTTAAGAAACCCTTCTTCCTCCCTCTCCTTTCTCCCTCCCTCTTCTTCCTCTCTCCCCCCTCCCTTCCAACTTACCTTTTTTCTTCTCGGTCTTCCCCTTCTCGTCCCTCCATCACTGATCACAATGGAAGCAGCGTCTTGCAATGAGCCAAATGTTGCAAATCTGTCTGTCTGTCTGTCTGTCTGTCTCTGTCTCTCTCTCTCTCTCTCTCTCTACCTCCAGTGTTGCCAAGCTAGGTGTAGGTTGCAGATTGTGGCAGGGATTCGGTATCAGTGCAACAGCAACAAGAATCAATGCACAGGACCAGGGTTGTGAAAATGTGTGTGTGTGTGTGTGTGTGTGTGTGTGTGTGTGTGTGTGTGTGTGTGTGTGTGTGTGTGTGTGTGTGTGTGAGGAAGGAGGAGCCAATGGCTGAGCCCGCAAAACAGTTCCTTCCAAGAAAAAAACAAAAAAATACAAAAGAGAGCCAAAATCAAGATCCGTTCATTTAGAGATGCCTGGACACACTGTGTTTGAAAGACTGGAGATCATAGGAAGTAGGAAATACAGACAGAGGGAGATAGTTCCAGAGTTGACCTGTTGCATAAATGAAGGAGTTGGAGTAACGGTTAACTCTTGCATAAGAGAGTTGGACAGAAAAGGGATGAGATTTTGTTGCTGGACCTGTGCTACACACCCGACGTAGAGGTGGAGGGATGCTAGCAGACCGTTCAGAGGAGCACTGACCATTGAAGCAGCGACAGAAAAGAGATAAAGATGCAACAATGCGGCAAAGAGACAAAGGTTGAAGGAAGTCAGTAAGAGGAGGAGAGTTGATGAGACGAAAAGCCTTTGACTTCACCCTATTGAGAACAGCCGTTTGTGGGGAGCCTCCCCACAAATGAGAATTGTACTCTAAACAGGGGCGAATAAAACCTGTGCATTAAGTCAAAAACTGTGCAAGGGTAAAGAAGGTACGGAATCGGCTTAGCACACCTAATCTCTTGGAATCAGATTTTACAAGAGATGCAATAAGATCTTTCCAAGATAAGTCCCGAGTTAATGAAACGCCAAGAATGTTCAAGGATGATGCTGGATTGCGCTGGATAGTATTAAACATTAGTGGGTATACCTGTGGAAGATTTCGACTGGTTGAGAGGTGTAAAAATTGAGTCGTTGATGCATGAAAAACAACAAGATTATTTTTACTCCAGTCAGAGATACGAGCCAAGTCAGACATTAGGTGTGCCATAGCCTCATCCCTTGTTTGTTGAAGTAACTGCTGAGATGGATGTTGTGGAAACTGAACAGAAAGGAGATGGGTGGAGTCATCAGCGTACAAGTGGATAGGGTTAGATGTACAGCTTAGAAGATCATTGATGAATAATAGGAAGAGAGTCGGTGATACGACAGAGCCCTGAGGAACACCACTGTTGATAGATCTAGGAGATGAACGATGGCCATCTACAACAGCAGCTATAGAACGACCAGAAAGGAAGCTATAGATGAAGGCACAGACAGAAGAATAGAATCCGTAAGAGGGCGGTTTGGAAATTAAAGATTTATGCCAGACTCGATCGAAAGCCTTTGAGATGTCAAGTGCAATGGCAAAGCTTTTGCCAAAGTCCCGAAACGAGGATGACCAGGAGTTTGAAAGGTAGGTGAGAAGATCGCCAGTGGAGCGTCCCTGACGGAACCCATACTGACGATCAGAAAGAAGGTTGTGACAGGAAAGATACTTTAAAATTTTTCTATTAAGAATTGACTCAAAAACTTTTGAAATACAGGATGTTAAAGCAATTGGACGATAGTTAGAGGGTTGGGAATGGTCATCCTTCTTTGGGACTGGCTGAATGAGAGCTAACTTCCAGCAAGAAGGAAAGGTGCAATTTGAAAGACAAAGGCAAAAGAGTTTGCCTAGGGAGGGTGTAACCACAGAAGCACAGTTCTTGAGGACAACAGGAGGGACTCCATCAGGCCCATATGCCTTGTTAGTATTGACGCCAGTGATGGCAGAAAATACATCAGATGAAGGAATTTTGTCAGCCACGAGGAAGTCAGAGGGGGGAAGTGATGGAGGAACAGCACCGGAATCGTCTAAGGTGTAAGTGGAGGAGAAAGTCTCAGCAAAGAGATCCGCTTTATCAGTAGAAGAAATAGCTACAGAGCCACCGCAGTAGACAAGAGGAGGGAAGGATGACGAGATAAAGTTGTTAGAAAGGTTCTTAGCAAGATGCCAGAAGGAGCGGAAAGAATTCGAGTTGGAGAGTTGAGAGCATTTAGTACGGATGAAATTATTTTTAGCAGAGTGAAGAACAGACTTAGCACGATTCCGGGCAGAAACGTAAAGATGATGTGATTCAGGGGTGGGTTGGCTCCGGTACATTTTATAGGCCCTTTCCTTGTTGTGGACAGCATTAGAACAAGCGTGATTAAACCAAGGCTTTCTTGCATTAGACAAAGGATATGAGAAAGGAATGTATGCTTTCATGGCCAAGAGAATAACCTCCATAATGCGCAAGCGTGAAGTTGAAGCAGTGGAGTTGGTGAAATTTGGTCCCTGAGTGTACTGCAGTGGGCATTGAAAATTGTTAAGGTGAGTTTTTATGTGGTAGTAATATGAAACACACAAGAAATGAGTATGAGACGCAAAGATACTCTCTGTCTTTCTGTCGCTTTTGAGAGGAACGAAACGTATGGAAGGCAGGGTACAATGCTGGCAAAGGACTGTCGGCTACTTTTTGATAAAGGATATACATATTTAGCAGGTATCTCAAGGCATGCACGTCTTCATGGAGTGAACCGAGTACCTCTGCTACAAGGCCATCTTACATCGAGTGGAGAACTACTACTACTTGCCTGAAGTGCTGTTCCCATCCTAAGAGGGCTGGGTCACCCCCAGGCACACAGCGTGGAAGCACAAGTTTGATTTCTTCATCCAGAGTTACGTGGAATCTGGCCTCCCTATGTACTGGAGAAATGTGAGTGAGTGATCTTGTTTCTATTGGAATTGTCACACCATTTCTGTGTGTAAATAGTGGTGGTGGGGGGGGATGATAATTATACTTAAGAAAAAGTGTAATCACACACACACACACACACACACACACACACACACACACACACACATATACACACACACACATACACACACACACACATACACACACTGTTGATAGATGGATATATAGATAGGTTGACACACCGACAGACTGAGATAGACACATAGACAGGCAGACATATACAGAACATGCATGTTAAACAACTGCCTCTTCCTGTATGGTGTGCAGAAACTGACGGTGGATCTGAGGTACAAGAGAAACGCGTCAGTAAGCATGCTGGAAAGACGACGCCAAAAGCCACTTGGAATTCCAGATCTACAGGTAAGTTATCGGTGACCAGATTCACTACTGTTCGTCTACTTGCTCTGACAGTGATCCAAAACTCCTTCAGACTCTGTTGATGGTCAAGTGTAGCCCAGCTTTTCTATAGGAGGGTATAATGTTCGCCAATCCCAGCATTATTTCCTCTGCAGTAGGCCAGAACAAAGAGACCTATGAGCATCTTTTTGGTCAAAAATTTCACCTGGATCATAGTAGACAGGCATTAATACAGTGCTATTGCCCAGGGAGCTTTCGTGGTTTACCTAATTGGAGTGGCCTCAGTGGTGGTGGCGATGGCTGGTGAGGCCGTTATGTCACGCTGGAAGTAGACCCTCACTCTCTACCTCATCGCTTCTGCCAGCCCACCTCGTCCAGCTTAAGCTTTCGTCCTACCTGTCGCCCTCAGTCTCTACCACTATTCTCTGCTACATCGCCTCAGCCTGCCGACCTCAACCTAGAGTATGCTTTCCTCCTACCTGTCACCCTCAATCTGTACCAGAGTTCTTCGTCACCCTACTTCTACTTTTTATCCCTGTTTTTCCTGCTGTCCTCGTCCTGTCTAACGCTTTAGTTCTTTGGCAACTTCCTCCATATGCTGTCCTCGTTCCACCACCCACCCCTCGCTCTCTGAAACCTCACTTTGCTTGCTGTTCTCGTCCCACCTTACACACTCGTTCTCTAACATCTCATTCTACCTGCTACCTTCGTTCTACCAACCATCCTCGCTCTCTGGTACCTCACTCTACTTGCTACCCTCGTTCTACCTACTACCCTCGCTCTCTGGCACCTCACTCACGGGGAAATAGCCTTTGTATATAATATATATATATATATATATATATATATATATATATATATATATATATATATATATATTGGCGCTCTCATTTATCCTGAAAATGGTAGATGCTCATCATATCTAAAAGACTGAAAACCCAAGCAAATTTAACGTAAAATAATCCCTCATTGTTTCCTCATATCCAGTCAGAGGAACTTTTCTTGATAAACTCGGGCACACACAGGGATAATCAACTACATCAACATTTGAATACTCATTCACAGCGATAGCCACAGGAACTTAGAAGAAAACTGTAATATTTGGAAGATTTAAGCATGTAGTTAAATTCCAAAATATATACTGGACACTGGATTTAAGACATGAGTGAAATATTGGCAGAAGTAAGGATACACTACTCGTGTCAAAAATAGAGACTAATTTTTCAAAACCATATGAATCTTTGTTAACGGAATTCTAGCGTATGAATACAGTGGTAGGAAATGTGGTTGGGTCGATGTATCACTAATTAAAGACATTTTCATTCTAAGCCGACGCTCTCTTGTAATGCGTGAGACTTGCACGAAATATATCTATCTACCCATCTATCTATCTACGAGAGAGAGAGAGAGAGAGAGAGAGAGAGAGAGAGACAGAGAGACAGAGAGAGAGAGAGAGAGAGAGAGAGTAAAGATAACTGCTTTAACCTTTCAGTGCGGTGACCCGCCACTGTTGTTCTAGTAACCCTGAACTCTCGGCTCAGCCTAGGAAAATCTCTCGTCGTGAAGGTTTCAGGACATCCAATAATGACACTAGTATGAAAATGATTTCTAGAAATCTTTGTTTAGTCCAAATAGTTTTACTCAGCTCTTGAAGATCTGTATTTCTGAATGTTACAAAAAAAGGCTAAACACACACACACACACACACACAAAACTGCCGAAAAGTAAATGGAGTTATTTTCTGGCGTTACCCTGAGAACGTTACCTTTCCCCAGCAAGACGTATCTCTCTCGCCACACACACCATACCTCCATGACACTCACATCACCCCACATATGCACCCAGGCTCGTATTCTCGGCGTTTAACCCCTTAACCGCGTGTATTGTTTTGGTCTGACTGTCCTCTCCCGCGGGGGTTTCAGCCAAATGTAAACAAACCTTTAAACCTTAATAACTCTGCACAGAATAAAGCTAGAGAAAAAAATAAGGTACCATTAGAAAGTACAAACCTTCAGCTTTCCATTGATGTAGGTTTCATGACTTCGTTGACTTTCACAGGACGGGGAGAGCCGTTAGAAGTGAGGGGTGTGAAATAACTATTTTACGCCCCACACACCAGTACCAAATGCCAACCACTCTCTCATAATAGTAATATAAACATATATGAACACTGTACATACGATAAACACTCACTCTGTGTTCACTGAGGTAGGTAAAAGGCACTTCCCTGCGGCTGCACCCGCTCTTCACTGCGGCTGCGCCCCACTTCACTGCGGCGGCACCCGCTCACTGACGTTTCATGCGATCTTTCCATTCTTTCTAACTTCTAATATTATTTTACATATAATATGGGCAATGTACATTATATTTACAATGCACTTATTACTATATTGCGTCACTGGCGCATCACAGAATTACATAAGTGCCGCAGAATTCCACAAGTGCCGCAGATTCTCTTATTACAATATCACTTATTATACTGGCCAATATTTCCTTTATTTTCTAGGCAAAATATCCCTTATTACTACATTATCCATTATACAATTATTGGCAAAGCACGTCACTGTCGCATCACTATATATCACTGTCACTTTCAGTATTTACTCAGAGAGTGGTACTCGGCAAAGCACGGAGTTACACATAGAGCGACTTGGCATTCAAGGCACTGGTGTGTGCTCATTTTTCTCGTCGTAGGCCTTCGTGTGGTGGTTGAACATACTCTGCAGCGGCCCTGTGACAACCTGCCGCCTGCTTTAGGAGGCAATTTCACAAGCTGGTGCCGGCTCATGTAATTGCGGCACTCAAGACGGTCAGGTTGTGTGTCAGAGTGTCGCCTCGGGATCAATGCCATCACCTGACCAAATCGTTCAAGTAGCTGCTGCACGACAGTCTTGGAAAACTGTCTCAGTGATGGTTGCCTTATGCCCCCGACTTGTGTCTTGTAAAGAATGAAGGCATTGAGCATGCACATATCGAGCATGTGCAGGCAAGCCTTCCTGTACCATCGGGTGTTTCTCCTGAGACAGTCTATTTCGCCAATCATCATATCAGACTTATCAACGAGTCTCATATTTACATTATAATCAATGACGGCATCAGGCTTCATGATTGGCTCTCCCGTCCTGTAGCTGACCTTCCCAGTTCTCTTCATTTCCCCCTTGTGGATGGTGCTGATCATATTGACGACCTTCTTGTCATGCCACCTGATCGCAAGAAGCTTGTCTGACTTCTTCAGGTGAACATCTCCCCTGGATGATGATGATGCTTCGGGGAAACTAGGCCACTCTTTCCTATAGCTCCGTACAGTGCCAACAGTGCCAATGCCGTGTTCAGCAAGGTATTTGGAGAGTTTCGGTGCTGTGTAATAATTGTCTGTGTACAGCACATGATTACCACCAAAATACCTCTCCATCAGCACTTTTACAACGGAGCCAGAGAAGCCAAGGGGTCTTTCCTGTTCACATCCATTGTGCTAGCCGAGTAAATGACAAAATCCAGTATATACCCCGTCTCACAGTCACACAGCACAAAGAACTTTATCCCAAAGCGGTGGCGTTTGCTGGGGATGTACTGCATGAATTTGAGACGTCCTCTGAACAATACCAGGGACTCGTCTATGACGACTTTCTGCATAGGCCTGAAAAATCGCATAAATCGATCCCTAATCCTGTTGAGAAAATCCCTCACTTTCCACAAAGGGTCAGTTTGGGACGGGTTGTCATTGTCAGCGAAGTGCAGGTATCGAAGCAGCTGTCGGAACCGATCCCGTGACATATACTTCCCGAATATGGGGATAGTAGTTATGTCATCCACGAGCCAGTACTCCTCCAACTCATGTCTCTTTATATGGGGCATCAAAAACATGAGTGCAAAAAAAACATACAGCTCTCTGATCCCGACAGGCAACCACGACACTTGCTTTGGTGAGCCAATAGGTCCCAGCCCTTCTGCTGCACACTGAATTGCATACCTATTGGTCTCATCGCTGACATGCTGCACAATTTCATCATCAAGGAAGGCCAGGAAGCAATCAACAAACTCATCACCTGCGTTGCATGGGAAGGCAGGCTGTATTCCAGCATTTGTCATATCAAACGGTGGATTGTGTGGCTGGAAATCTCCACCGTCAGACCAAACAAATGCATCCACTTGCCCTGTGCGTGGTTCAGTGGCAGGGGCAGGTTGCATTCCACTCGTTTCCCCGTGAGAAGGAGCTGATGTAGAGGCAATGGGTGAGGCAGGAGGTGAGGCAGGAGGCAAGCGGGAGGTGGGTGAGGCAGGAGGCAACGGGGAGGGGGGTGAGTGCGGGGGCGGTGAGTGGGGGGGTGGCGCGGGTGAGGGAACTGAGCAGGGGGCAGGCGGGGGGGTTTCTGACCTGGTGCGTGGTGAAACTTGACCCTTTCTACCCCGCTTATCACCTCGCTTATCGCCTCGCTTATCGCCCAGCTTTGCCCTCCAACTGCCACGCATCCCCTTTGTTCTAGGCCTGCCTGCACGGCCTGCACGGCCTGCCTTCCCTCGCTTTGCAGGCTTTGGTAATTCGTACTCCTCAGATGATGTAGACTGAGGAGAGGGCACGACAGATGATGATGATGATGATGTGAGGGCAATTGGGCTAGGGGAACGGGAAATTGATGGGAAATGTGTACTAGGGCCTGGTGTGGGAGACGTGAGCCTGCGCTTCACTCCCTTCCCACGTGCAATACCAGATTTGCCCATAGGAGCCTTTCCTTTCCCAGAGTAAGTTGGGGGTGGTGGGGGGAAATCAACACGATCACTTTTATCACTGTCACTATCAGTGGAAAATGGTTCACCACCAATCACTGCCAAATCATCACTGCTTGCTGTGAGTGTCACTTTCACTGCCACAATCAAGAGTAGTACTTACAGTTTTGTCCAGCTCAGTTCTAATTTCAGGAGTGCTCAACCCCTTCTGCCTCGCCGTCAGCAGTTCCTTTACCGGTGTAGAGGTAGAGGGAACACTAGCACTAATCATTGTAGAGGAGGAAGCGAGCGACGATGAGTCGGGACGGAGCGCCATTATCACGCACAGAGCTGGACAGATACTGACTGATGCGGGTCAGGGCAGGGGTGGGGGGGGGCCCCTCGGGGTTGGAGGAGGGAGGTGTGGGATGGCTGGCATGAAAGAACTCGACAGCTACTCTTGCGTGAGAATATTTGCGCGCCGGGAAAACGCGCGGTGTTCAAAATATTCACGATCATTCCAGAATGACACCCGCGGTTTGGTCCAGTTTTGTCGCCGTCATTCTGGAATGACACCCGCGGTTAAAGGGTTAAGGAAGCTCCCTAACACCTCTTCCTTACTTATTATTTTTGGATACAGTTGGCAATTATCGTTTTGTACGTTCTTTGTGTAGAGTATGTTTTTTTTTTCTTTTTTTTTTCTTTTCTTTTGCCTATCGACCATTGAGGCCGGAGCCCCTGGTCATTAAGGCAATATTGTATATATGTATATACATTGACACATATACACACACACACACACACACATATATATATATATATATATATATATATATATATATATATACACACACACATCCATGCATATGAACATACACACTTTCATTCACACGTACATATATATATATATATATATATATATATATATATATATATACACACACATCCATGCATATGAACATACACACTTTCATGCACACGTACATATATATATATATATATATATATATATATATATATATATATATATATATAATTTTTATTTTATTATTTTTATTTTTATTTTTATTATTTTTTTGTAATTTTTGTATTTCTAACCTTATATTACTTATAAACAAAAATGCCTAATATAAAGACCCTAAAACTAATCACCTAACAGACAAATCGCTAACCTATACTAAGTCCTAAGAGACAAATAACTAGACCTACACTAATGGTAAAAAAGCCTCGACCAAGAGAACGCCATCGACTGCAGATATGTAATGCCTTTCTACATTACATACCTGCACTTATCACCTGGTGACTGTCAGTCGAGGCACAACCTAATATAGGGGACATCAATATATGAAAGGGAACCAGACGAGTCACGAACATTTCCATATACGTCAGCTGTCGTCCCTAATTAGAATAACTTAAGCAAGATGGTATAATGTACTTACATAATTTAAACAAAAAGTGAAGAACCTCGCCCAGCAGACCACCATCGACTGCAAGTGCCCAAAACCTTCCTATATTGCTCACTTGCAATAGAGTATGGTGATATTAAAATTATTTAAGCAGAAAGGAAGAGGACGGCAAGGTATACCGAGCAAAATAAATCGTTTAGGAAAAGTTAACAGGGAGCTTCCTTAACCTGCCCCATCCCGACCACTTTTCCACCACTGACTTCCCCCAATCCCGACCATTTTAGGAATTTTTTTTTTTTTGGCTCAAACCTTCGCTTTTGGTGAGAAACATCGAAAATTCATAGAGAAATCGCTCACCTGAGGTTTAAAATACTCATTACAGGTAGGAGTACCTCCTTACCTTGCTGGGTTTTTTATCAGGCTGGCACCAAAGAAAACGAGTTCTATGGGAGGATAACTATTTCACACCACTCATAAACGGTATTTATTTATTTACTTGGTACGAATTTATATGTAGTACAAGAGTATATTGGTTTTCAAGCAGTAATATAGGCATTATAAGCATTGTTTCACTCACTAATACCTGACCTTTTTTTGCCACATTATCTGATCATCATTTCTAACTGTTTCTTCCTCTAATGCTATGTAAAGTTTGTCCTCCACATTGTCATTGACTGGGGAATCACTCTGGCCCTGAATTTCGTACCGTGGCATGACATGGCTATACTGGCCAGGTCACTGATAACAGGTGAATTGCTGAGACAATGGCATGCAGGGGGGGGGAGGAGGTCATGCTGGGTAAGGCATTGTCCCTGCCTGGCATCTTGTTGAGGAAGGTGTCACGTGTATAAGTACCAAAAATGACTCGCGAAAATTGAAAATTGTGCAAATTAGGGACTTTGCAATTTTTTCGCGTTTATATACATCGACAGGATTGGCAGTGACAAAACGTGTGGACGTTAAAGAACGTCGACGGGACGCCGCAGGTTAACAGGCGAGAAGTCAGGCCTCTATATTTATATTACAAATAAAACTGGGATGGACGCAAGCCTCCAACGTCTGACAGTCACATATGAAAGCGTAATTTGCTTCTCTCCTTCTTGGAGGAATACGCAAACAAGGCATGTAAACTAACTACAAACAATGCTGACATCAATTCCACGTAAAACTATCAGGAATGAGCGATTTCTATGTACCTTCCCTCTCTCAGAACGAAGAATACTACAAATACATATCTGAGGGATCCTTGCATATGGGAAATGTGGTTTTGACCCAGACAAACAAATTTTCAATACGCGAAGTTCTGCATGTGCACCACACACTCTCAAGATACTCTGTCTGCTGTGCACAGAAAATGGTGAAGGAATGGAACGCCTCTATGTGGATGACGAGGAGAGATGTTTGCATTTGTATTGAATCTCTCTCTCTCTGCCTGTGTGTGTGTGTGTGTGTGTGTGTGAGAGAGAGAGAGAGAGAGAGAGAGAGAGTATTAAGTAAATGTGAAAAAGTATTTTTGTTCAGGATTCTGTGTAATATAGTTTGCAGTAAGGCAGATATATAGAAAGTGTGAAAGAAGGTGTGCAGGACAATTGTTGTGGGCATGGATGATGAAACCTGTATATATGGTGAACAAGCTGGTACATACAGCGTTGTGCATGAGTATAATACCGGTACACACAAATATGTGTACCGACCTGTTCGCCTCATATACTTTTTCCGATATCTGTGAGTATTTTAATAATCATGAATTCCTTCTCTCACATTTTCTCTACCTCTGCCTTCCTACGGTTTCACTATACATTAGAATCTCCTAACTTTACCACTCCAACATCCATCCTGTTCATCACTCAGTTGATTTTCTAATATCTATATAAATTTCCTAACTTTCCCATGCTACATGGAAGTTGCTACTCTTATGTCACACTTTTTTCCCTGCCTTGCTTTGTACTCCCTCTATCTTTACAACTCCCATTCCCTGCCGCCAAACCTCGCTCCCTTCCTTCCTGCCTCCATGCTTCCTTCCTTTTCTCCCTCCCTCCCTCCTTTCATGATTACATACCTCCCTCCCTCCCCCCATTTAAATCCTTCGGCTTGGACCAGTTATCGGTCTAGAAATAGAGTGATCAGTACCACCTCCTTCCCCTTACTACCCTTATTATCTCCCCCGGACGGAGTCCGCGAGGTATTGTTTTTGGTTGAGTTTGTTTGTTAGCAACCTTACGGAAAAAAGGGCCACATGAAATTACATGAAATTTTCAGGATATGTGGGCACTGCTACCAAAAGAAAGTGATTAAATTCTGGAGGTAATGGAGTGATCCTGAAAGGTCAAAATCAAGGTCACGATCTTTCAGAGGGCTATAACATGAAACCGGTTGAAGATAGAGATATTTACTGTGATGAACATATAGGAACTCGTAATATGGGCTTTCATTTGGCACCAAGACCTTTGACCTTGAGTGATTTTGAAAGGTCAAACTCAAAGTCACCAATATTCAAGGAGCTATAACTCGAAACTGGTTAAAGATAGGGAGATAATTACTATTATCAACAGAGGGTAGTACTATTATCTTCAGAGAAAATCTAAGTTGAGCAGGGTATGTCTCACAGAGACAATATAATAAGTAAGTCTAGTTGGGCCCCTCTTTCTTGTTCACTCTCTCCACTACCTGTCGGTTCAATGGCGTGTCTCCTTCTGAGATCTGCTTCCTTTATTCTGGTGAAACAGGGGTCGTGTCAAGTGTGTTACACTGTGGTTGAAGAGTTCCAGAAACCTGTGTGTGAGTATGTGTGTATGTCACTAGGCTTTGTTCCCATGCTATCTCACTGACACACTACCTACATCATACCCTGACTTTGCTACTTCCTGTGTAATGGTCAACATTTCCTCAGTTAACTTGCAAGATCATTTCCCTTTCCCAGGCTTGCATGGAGGTGTCTATCTATCTATATATCTGTCTATCTATAATGATTTGTAATTATAATATGGACTCATAACATTGCTCGGCCACACCGCTGAAGGTCCTCCGACAGCAATCATCATTGACATATGCTAATCAATTAGTACATAATATTGAATATAATATTGTATACATATAATATTCATAGTAAATTGCAATGATCTAGTAATATTACATTTTAAACAAATTGTATACATATTTGAATAAATGCACTAAAGGTAAACTATTTAATTGTACTACAGTATGTACGTGGGTTATTGTAGTGAAATGCATACATGCAAGAAAAAAAAAAAGTTTAAAATTAAGATTATGGTAAGAGTTATTAATATTTCAGTTAAAGTTAATGGTACTGGTATGCCATACTTCTATATCATGGGTCATTCTTTTTTGTATATATATATATATATATATATATATATATATATATATATATATATATATATATATATATATATATATACAAAATATGTACACTTCATTCAGAGGGGTTAACTTGGATGTTAACTCTCCCCCCACTAAATACTGACTCCAAATTTGCAATTCTTGCATGCATTCTGTGCACTGCGAACAGCAGTACTGCAAATACAATGCAGAAGATTATAAAGTAGGTGCTGGGCTATACACATAATATGGGTTGAACATACTCAAACTCAAATCTTCCCAGGGCTTCATTGTTTCATTGATCAGCTGCATAGTTTCAAACTTAGGTGAAGTCAACTTAATACTTGTGCTCATGTTTAAGTCCATATCAGGCAGTGGGTGGAAATGTTTGTGTGTATGATTGAGGATGGCGTAGTGATTGATGGTGGATAAAGTAGACATGGCTGGTGTAAATACTGCACAGTAGTCTGGTGCTATGTATAATCCTGAGGCTGAAGTATGAGATGGTGGTATATCTGGACAGACTATGTAAACTGATGTGTTATGAGTGAAATAAAAAAACTGTGAGTGTCCGATGCGTTGATGGTGTACAAGTTTATTTGGAGCAAAAGTGAAGTTGCAATGATTATGAATATTGTCATTTCTGATGATAGCCATTTCACAAGGGACTGTACCAGTAGGCTGAACCGTGAAAATGTACGCAGGACAAAGATGAACAGCATGTAAGGATGTGCGGCACTTTCGTTCAATCGTTGATTCACTTGCGAAAGTGACAGTGTTCCGTCTCTTGGAGACCATGTTGATGATGACCAAAGTGTTGTTATTTTTATAGAGGAAGGGTTGTGTTTGGTATACTGTAAACAGGTCTTCAGTTATGAATGGTACATGAACTACTACTGATGTTGGTGTTAGTGTTGCTTCTAAATATGGATAATATTGCATGAATTCCCTACTTCGGAACAAAGGCTTCAATTTATGTTTATGTATGCCTTGATTAATTATCTGACGTAGCTCATGAACTGGGAGTAAGTCAATTGTGATCTTGCCATCACCTGCATTCGAAATTCCTTGCATAAGTGCCCTGTAACGATCTCTAGTGTTGTCTAATTGTAGTAGAATCGTGTCAATATGTTCTGTGATGATGGAGAAGTGTTGGAAAAGTGTTACGTTATGTTCCATTTCGTTTATTTTATCTACACTTTCGAGAGCTATGTTTTCTGCCTTTTTCAGATTTTGCACAATTGTCTTCATCGCTGAGTTCTGTCCTGTGATGAATTTATCTTGGTATGTTAGCACCTGAGCTATTTTATTAAATTTGTTGTTTATTTCTTTAAGGTCATCCTCTGTAGCCAATCCAAAGATGTTCCCAAGAACTGCGCCACCGAGGTGGAACAAACCGCGCTTATGGCGAGTACGTGTGATGTTCCTGTCGCTCAATACCTCCGTTCCGTAAGATGGGAGATCTTGGATCATGATGAGCATAGTTGACTTTGTCTGTTCTATTTTCCTTTTTGCTAACTTCACTATTTCATTCACTTCCTTTGTGTTATGTGCTTGTGAAACATAGCTTCCTATCATGAAGTCCAGGGTTCGCATAGGCTTCGCGAGATTGTCTAGATAAGAAGGTAATTCATACAAGTAATCTAGACTTATTTCAGTACTCATGACGTCCTTTACGATTGAAGTCGTGGCCGTTGGAGCTATGAGGCATCCTTGTCATACTATGTGTTGGGGGTCTAAATGCGCATATCCTCTTGTTATGTAGAGGAGAATCCATAGCATAAGTCCCTTCATCGTAACCTGCCGAAAAACAATCTATTAATTTCCTAATATGGTCATGCTGTGGTCGATGATAGTGATGATGTGCGTTACGGTTGATCGTTATTTCATTTATAGAAGGAGTTTAAATCGATATTTAATTCTCGTAAATGATGTACTGTAGATTTTATTGGAACAGTTGCACCTATGTTTGATTGTTTGGTATATGACCTTAATTTCTTTTTGTAATCATTGTTGTTTTCTTGCTTGGTTTCTTGAGGTACGTTCGCCTGTTCGGTTGTATCCGAGGCTGAATAAATATTGGATAATTCCCTTGAAACTCGTTTTAAATAGTCAATATGAACTTGTTTCTCTTCGCCAGTTGACAGTGACTTAATTAAAACTTTGTTTGCTTTTATGTTAATTACTCTGTATGGGCCCTCAAATTTTGGGGATAATTTATTGTCTCTCGTATGAATGATACCATAAACAATGTCTCCTAAGCTGATAGGTGAATCTCTTGCGTTCTTGTTAAATGCCTCCGTCATTTCTGCCTTGGACATCGTTAATTGTTTTTTGACTCTTTTGTGTATGTCCTGGAATTCACGTAAACGGAGTTTAGAGTAATCATCGTAATTGTATATGGGCAGACTGTCACCTTCTAGGAGGTCATATGGTAGTTTTTTATCTGTCCCATATATAATGAAATGTGGTGTCACCTATGGATTTATTTATGGATCCTTAATTGAGGCTTCTACTCTGGGAATCCAATCATCCCAGCTTGCATAATTTTCACTGAGAATGTGTCGCAGCACATCTAATACTTTTTTGTTTTGTCTCTCTACTAACCCATTAGATGCTGGGTGATAGGCTAAAACGTTAACCTTTTTGATGTTGTATTGTTTACATATTTCTTGTAAGATCTCAGAATTAAATTCTCCTCCATTATCACTTATTAGTACCTTTGGGGTAGTAAAGCGACATATTACATTATCTGTTATTGCCTTTGCTACTGTCTCTGCTGTCTTATCTTTAATTGGAGCTAAAATGACATAACGGGAAAAATGATCCGTTGCTACGAATAGGTATAGGTTATTATTGTATGATAATGGCATCTTGAGTAAATCAACAGCGACAACGTCCCATGGTTGATGTGGTACAGGGTAATTACCCATCGGTGCAGGTGTGATTGGGTATCCTTTGTGTTTTGCACATGATTCGCATCTGTCTATATGATTGTTTATATCTTTTCGTGATGAAGGCCAGTAATATAACAGCTGGGCTTGTTTGAATGTCTTATCCTTTCCAGGATGTCCTGCATGTGGGCTATCGTGTATCGTTCGTAATACGTGGGGTATCATGTCATTAGGTATTACCAACTGGTTAGTATTTCTTTGGCGTTTTGGTTGTTTAGAGTTAATCTTGTATAATGTATTATTGACCATTGTGAATTGTTCGAGTGGTACATGCAGTTTGGGTAATTGTATGTCATCTCCACTTTCTAACTTGTATATAACTTTAGACCATATTGGGTCAAGTCTTTGTGCTTTTGCGATATCATCGTGGTTTGGGATATTACCTTTGAGATCTAATGCCGCGACCTGAATTGTGTTTGGGTTCCTAGATAATGCGTCAGCTACTATGTTCATTTTACCTTGTATATAATGAATTTGTACATTGTAGTTTTCAACTGTACATTTCCATCTTGCTCTCCTCCCAGAAAGGAGTTTTTCTTTAAACATACCCACTAGTGGTTTATGGTCGGTGAATAATGGATTTCGGAACCATATACCAAATCTCGAAACTTTTGTAATGCAAAAACCACTGCAAGTGCCTCTAAGTCTGTAGTGCAATAATTTTTCTCTGCACCTCTTGTTTGTCTACTGGCAATGCAATTGGTTGATTTTTTCCCCTTTTATCTTCCTGCATCAGTACAGCCCCTAATCCTTTAACTGATGCGTCTGTACAAATAAGAAATGATTTTGTGTAATCTGGATATGCTAAACAAGGTGCATTTGTTAGTTTAATTTGTAGATTGTTAAATGCCCTTTTTTGTTCTTCTTCCCATTGGAATACAGCATCCTTTTTGAGTAGTTGGAATAGAGGAAAGGCTATATGAGAGAATTGTGGTACGAATGACCTATAGTACCCAGCCAGACCTAAAAATTGTCTAACTTCGTCAGTCGTAGTGGGTTCAGGAAAATCTCTCACTGCCTGTATTTTGTCATCAGTGGTGTGAATACCATTAGAACTTAATTTGTGGCCTAAGAAATTTATTTCCTTAAAGCAAAATTTGCATTTAGAAAGCTTAATTTTTAAACCAGCATCACTAAGCTTTTGTAAGAGTAAGTCTAATTTCCTGAGATGATCCTTAATATTCTTCGTTGCGATTATAATATCGTCAAGGTAAACAAATATTCCTTGTCCTAAAATTCCGGACAATACTGTACGTAATTCATAAGACGCTGGAATGTGCCTGGGGCTGTCGTCAGTCCCATCGGCATCCTTGTATATTGGTAATGCCTCTGTTTGTGGAAAAGGCAGTGTATTTACGTGACTCCTCTGAAACCGGTATCTGATAATAGCCGTTTAGGAGATCGATGGTTGAGAATATGTTATTCTCAGGTCCAATATTCTGTAGAACGTCGCTTAGCAATGGCATGGGAAATCGGTCTGGGATTGTGTGATTGTTTAGTTTACGGTAATCTACTACCGCACGCATTTCTCCATTTCGTTGGGCACGAAGAATAATGGGGCATTCCACGGGGAGACTGAAGGCTCAATAATTCCAAGTTTTAACATTTCATCGACATACTGATTTGCAAGTGTACGTGATGAGTGTGGGATGCGGTAAGCTGGTACGAATTTTGGTGGTGTTTCTGGGTGCACATTAATCTTGTGATTAATCAGGTTAGTACACCCTAATTGTTCTCCGGATAATGCTACAGTGTCCCTGTGTGTTTCCAGCAGGGTTAACAAATCATTTTTTTCATCAAATTCACCTGAGTGAATTAAATTCTCTTTTATGCTTTCTCTATCCGTAGATTTTATCTCACTTGTCACTCCAGCTATAACTATTTCCTTCACAGGGGCCGGACATTTTTCAATATTAACTATGCAAGTCCCCTTTTTCAACTGAACTTCCCCATTCATGTGATTAATTATGAATATCTGAGTTTGCCCTTCGTCGTTCATCTGACATAATGCGTTTTCTACTGACAATCCCTTTACTTTACATAATTCTTCTAAGACAAGAACAGTACTATTCCGTAATTTGCTCTTTATGGTAACTTTCATGTAGGAATTAGGTGGTATAACTAAATCATTGGTGAGATGGGCTGGAAAAACTGATAAATCAGTACTGTTATCTGGGTCACTAATTCTGGAGGCTGGGGCTGGTGGTGGGAGTGGATCTATACACTCATCTGTTTGTGTATGTTTGTTTAAGCCTTTAATATTACCAATTCTTTTTGGTTCTCTTTTACTAATCGGTGAGGGCTCTGATGGTATTTCCTCTATGAATTCATTGTCAAAGTCTATTCCATTAATTTGTGGGAGTATAGTTATGTTCTCTGCTCTCATGGATCTTAAGCCCAGTAACATATGAGATTTACAGTAATTGCTAAGTTTTCAACGATATAGAAAAATGCAGAGAATGGTCTTGTAGTCTCTGTGAAACTGATATTTAATCTTATCATACCTTTCACTGTAATTTGTTTTCCATCTACCGTATATAAATCTAAATTAGCTTCTTCCAGAAAAGTTACTTTCTTCTTATTATTAAGAATTCTATTTATTTCTTCATGTGTTATTAAGTTCACTGGAGAGCCTGTATCTAAAAATAAAGAAACGTTTTGATCCTCACATACAGCTGGTATCAAGATACACTCATTTCCCAACATGCCTCCTATGTGAATTTTAGACTTGTTTTTCTTTACGTTTGTTCGTTTTTTGTCACGACTTGGTCTTCCCCCGATTGGAACATAGACTGTTTTGCAGTCACTGGTCCAGTGCCCTTAGTATCTATGATGCCTACAGTAAGGACCAAATCCTTGTGTCTTTTGTCTATCCTCTTTTGCTTTGATAAAGCATTCATACCTTGTGTGTCCTGGTTTTGCACAATAATGACATAGAATGGACCTATCTCTTGACCGTGACCTACGAGGTGACTTCCCATAAGTAGTGTTGTTTATGGCGCTAGACCTGCTCGGGCTGCGCGAAAACTTATGAAACTGCCTGTAGCCTGGTGTTTGTGATCGAACCCTCGTCACGTTTGGTTGTTTGCTCTGCCTGCTTTCGGGTCGCGATCGATTTTGTTCTCTGTTTGGGGTCGGTGTAGATGTTTTCACAGCTGATACTGTCTCAGGTACTCTCATTCTACTAGAATGTGCGGGTGTGTCGACAATACCTGCTTTACCGGACTGCATCTCTACCTCGTTCATTAAGTCTAGTAAGCACATGCCTGGGGTGTACGCGATCGTCTTGGCGATCTTAAGGGTCCTATCAGGTAATTTACACAAGGCTGCTACATAACCAATGATGTCCACGACGAGGTCTGGGGACATCTTTCCGTCATCTGTTATCCAATTTGAGTTTTCCAAAGTAACTAACAATGTTCTTTTGACTGTGGAGACATCAGCAGTTATTTCACTGAGCACATGGTTTGTAGTGTGCTCCCTTACAAGATCTACAATCTTATGTAATTCTGGAATTATACCTGGCAAGAAGTTCATACCTCCAAAAAATTTCTTCAAAAATTCAGTTTTAAATTCATCATAATTATGTCCTAGCTCTGAGGAGCTTGTCAGATCTCAATAAATTGCTTGCTGGACATCTTTCCTGGCTTATGCAAGATGAAAAAATGGCAATTTTCTCTTGTTCATCGAGTATGTGGCGCTTGATGAACATTTGTTTGCACTGACTGACTAATGAAATGACATCAATGCGATCATTTTCTGTGCCAGAGAATTTTGGGGCAGTTTTATCTTCATGGTAAACATACACATGAGGTGGGGATATTAGATCTGCGGTATTTGTTTCGTGATTCATTTTCACTGTTTGCTCTGTTAATTTAACTTGGACTTGTTTATCGTTGTGTGAGGGAATGGTGGAATATATTCGGCCGGAAAGGTGAACCCTGTTAAGTGTATTGGCATACGTGTGCAAGTCAGCGACAAAGTCCTCACTTGCTACATCAGAGGGGGTTTCCCACTCATCATCTGGAACTGACGTATTTGTTTCTTGGTCTTTAATTTGTAGTGAGGTTTGTACAATGGGTGTGTTGCCTTGGTGCTCTCCTAATTGTGAATCTTTTGTTGGAGCTAATTGTGTTTCATCTGGTATTAACGTGGGTGGTGGCGAAAATATCCCTGTCATTAAGATATGGTGTTTTGAAATACGCCTTTTGTTTATTTATGTCCTAACTAAATAGATGAGTAAATGAGTTGTAATAAATGATAGATAGTGAGTGTATAAGTGTATATATGGAAATAAGTAAAGGAGTTGAATATACCTAATTTTAGCACTGAGAAGAAATGAGTAAGTATAATTTCACCCACTTGATACAGATCGTAGAGGCGTGTCGATGCAACTGTCGATCTCGGAAGAAAAATGCAAGGTTGATTGAAGATCTCTTGATAATTCTAGTGCTGTGTTGATGGACGATATTACTCAGGAAATTCCATGGCCTGGTGCTTGTGGTGGTTAACAGCTGTCACAGGCAAACCTCAGCATAGAACGTCGAATTTCCAACTCAATACTGTGGAAATAAATGAGTATGAGTAGGAGCTATGTGAATAATGAGTAATGAGTAGTGGATGAGAAGTGCCTGGTGTCAGTCACACGTTGCTTGGCATGGCCCTAAGTCAGCAAACTCGCGTTGTGATGTCATCTCAGCACATGGTGACGTCGGCTTCCCACACTGGTAGCTGTGGTGAATACTGAGTAGTGATGCGTAACCTGGTTGAAGAAAGGTGAGTAAGTCGCGTTATAAATGTGGCTCTGGTGTTTTGCTGTGTGTCTTGACCTCTGCGTCAGCAATGGAGGTAGGCGGGAGAGAGTGGTGGGGGTTTGTGTGCTTGTTGCTTTGGTTTTTCCTCTTCTTTACTTGCTTTGTTTTTTATTCTTCTTGCTGGTTCTTGAAGTTACGTGAAGATTATAGAGTTGTTTTGTAGACTTGTAGGCTATTTGCATTGTAGGCTGTATTTTGTAGGAATTCACTGTAGAACTGAAGCTAATCTTGTAGTCTCGCCTGCTTTTGTAGAAATTCGCTTTTGATTCGGAGACGATGTCCATAGTTTCGCTGGCCACCAAATATGTCATAAAAGACTTTGTAGTAACTTGTAGAGAAGTTTTGTTGTTTAGTTGTCACTCTCGATTCTTGCTGTAGGAATTAAAGATGAATACAGTAAGTTGATCTTAATTTATTATCTTCAGAGAAAATCTAAGTTGAGCAGGGTATGTCTCACAGAGACAATATAATAAGTCTAGTTGGGCCCCTCTTTCTTGTTCACTCTCTCCACTACCTGTCGGTTCTATGGCCTGTCTCCTTCTGAGCTCTGCTTCCTAAATTCTGGTGAAACAGGGGTCGTGTCACGTGTGTTACACTGTGGTTGGAAAGTTCCAGAAACCTGTGTGTGAGTATGTGTGTATGTCACGAGGCTTTGTTCCCATGCTATCTCACTGACACACTACCTACATCATCCCCTGACTTTGCTACTTCCTATGTAATGGTCAACATTTCCTCAGTTAACTTGCAAGATTATTTCCCTTTCCCAGGCTTGCATGGAGCTGTCTATCTATCTATTTATCTATCTATTATGATTTTAATTATAATATGGACTCATAACAAGGGGACCTCTCACATTCCTACCATAAAGTAGTTCAAAGGGCGAAAACTTAAGGGAATCATTAGGCATCTCTGTATGCAAATAATACAGCTGGGATATAGCGATCCCAGTCTTCAGGATGGTAGCACAAGTTTTCTTCAACACTGATTTGAGAGTTCCATTCAACCTCTTAACCCATCCATTGCTCTGAGCATGATATGGACTCGAGTGAAGCTTTAACAGATAACAATTTGTTTATTTCAGACATCAAATCAGACTTAAATTGGCTACCATTATCCAATAAATTTTCCCTAGGAATCCCTACACGTGAAAAGATCTCAATTAGGCTCTCTGCAATCGTAACGGTATCTATGTCCTTAAGGGGTACTGCATCAGGAAACCTATTTTCACAGTCAATAAGTGTAAGAATGTACCTGTGTCCTCGTTTTGATCTAGTGGTAACTGGACCAACTAGGTCAATGGCCACTCTGGAAAAAGGTTCCGAAACTACTGGCATTTTCGACAAAGGAACAGGCTTAACCCTACCTTTGTGAGTGAATTTCTGGCACCGTTCACAGGACCGACAAAATCTCTCAACATCAGCACCTGCTCCTGGCCAGAAAAACTGCCAATTACTTTGACGGTGGTCTTACGATGGGAACAATGGCCAGCTAGCAACCCATCGTGAGCCACATGGAGTACCTTTGGTCACAAGTCTTTTGGTACTACAAGATGCTTGTTACCTACCTCCTCATGGTTCTTACTCGCTAGACAGACTCTGTAAAGCAGGTTATTAATTAGCTCATACCTCACTGTCCTACCCCTATGGCTAATACACTTCTTGTCTTCCATCATCTGCCAGAGTGACTTCAACGTTTTACATTCAGCCTGGGCTTTCTGAAATGTAGAGAAATCAACTGAAAATCCTTGCTCTGTAATGATTGGCGTGGGTTTAACCACCTCTGATTGTCGCTGTTTCTGCCCTGAAGTAACTGCAGCAACCTTAGTGTCGGGATCCGCAGTTTTCTGTTCACCTACAATAAAGGAGGGAACAGCAACACCAGGAACCGTTCCAAGAAGTACATATGTGAACTTGATAGGCGCAATAACAGCATTAACTTTTCCTGAAAAGAATTTACAGTTAATTGTTACCTCCTTCCTGGGAAACTTATGAGGCACCCCAAGGAAATCATACACTATATAAGATGACCCCGGAGGTACCTTCCCCGGAATGACCTTGGGATGAACAATTACAGAAAAGCATCCAGTATCAAGAGTAACTTCCACGTTTCTATTACGTATCATACCACAAGGATCTGGTATAGTACCAGGTTGTTTTAGTTCTAAGTCAAAGACAAAGTCTACCTTAGGGGTATTACCAGAATAACTAGTCCATTTCTGAGGGCACTGTGACTTTACATGATCACCACCACAAAAAAAACATTTGATTCTTTGTTTGTGGCTGTATACCTTGCTCTCCACTGTATCCAAAGGCTTGTTAATCTTTTTCACATCTGCTTTGGCTGATGAAAATGTCTTACCACTTGTTCATAAAGTACTCATTCCTGTACAAATCAGCTGCTTTAGCTAAATCGGTATTAGTTTTTATCTCACATTCATTAAGGAATACTCTAATTTCAGGTGTACGACTAGCTAGAAACTGGTCTCTAATAAGAAAATCATGTAACGTTTCGTAAGTCTTGTCTACTGTACATCATACAACACCAGCCACCTACCAACTACTTGTTCAAGTCTTGCTAGATGTTGCAAGTAAGACTCATACCCTTGAACTTTCATAGTACGAAACAATTTCCGGTATGAACTGGGATCCACTTGAAAGGCTTGTTGAAGAGCTTTTTTTAAGGCTTCATAATTATCTGATACATCAGGGGGCAAGCCTACATAAACCTTCAGTGCCTTACAAGTAGGGTTCAAAGGTGAAGAGGGTAATGTTCCTCCTTCCACCTGTACAAGTTTGCCACCTTTTCAAATCTTAAAAGATAAGTCAATGTTATCACCATCAGAAAAAGGGGGAATGTGTGCTTTAACAGGGTCTTCTGTAAGTCAGGAGGAGATAGAATCAGGATTCCCGAGATCAGGAGACAATGGTCTAACCTGAGCAAGGGCTAATTCATGAGCTATCTTTTTCTCCTCTCGTTCAAACTCTACCTTCTCACGTCTCAATTGCTCTTCATTCTCAAATTGCAGTCGTTGCCGTTCTCTTTCAGCTACTCCTTCCTCTCTCTCATTCGCAAGTGTAATTAGTTTAAAAACCGCTTCTTCGCTACCTATTCCTAAGGCTCTTGCGTCCTTGAGTATGTCCACCAATCCACTCATGACGAAAAAGTTTAAGCAGTGATCTTACTTACAAGCAATCTCCAACCCACCGAGCAAGGATCCCTCCCAGCATATCCCCAAGCACATCAGGGCTCTAGCAGGTCGCACGAAGCTCTAAATTATCTGGAGTTACAAGAGGAATATTTAAATCACCACCAGAGCTCCTTGAACAAATCCAATCCATAAGTAAGAAAGAAGTATCCTACTCACTGCGCCACTGTAAGTGAAATCACCAGATATCTAACGCAGGTCCTGAGCGATTTCTGAGTAGATGAAACATACACTCTGATAATTTATACTCCCTCTTACTATATGGATTAAGTGATACAATTAGTTGCGTTATAAATATATTGTAACATTATATAAGCCTTAACAAACACGTAACTTCACAACCCAGGCATGCATCAGTCATACTTCAAGTATACCAACCACTTTCACAACTATAATATTTAATATGGTGGAGCTGAAGACTTGGGTGCAGACGATTCAGAAGAGAGGTGCCTGGAGAAAATAGAGAACTCCATCATTCTCCATAAATCTCGAAGTCCTATAGGTAGTGCCCCAACTTCAGTCCCCAAATCCCAGGCACAATTAGCCAGCAGTACATGTCGAGTAAAAGCAGACAGTCCAGTATCATACAACAATGACAAGTGCAATCACACACATCATTTCGCAGGCCACGGCTAAATGAGGACAGCTGCGAACTTCCGGTACTGAAGGACAACCTGGCGTCTCCTTGACGGCAACAGGGGGACTCGTATGCGTGTTCACAAAATGCTGGCGCACTCTTGGCTTATTGCTTGGCTAATAAGAAAGACAAGGGTTGTCCAAAAATACGGAGCTTTGAGGGTGAAGTGAGCCATACCCAGCACACGGCACGCTCTGCCTAGTTGAGAGAATACAGGGATCAGTTCACATTCTCTTATCTAATATAACCTTGCAGTTATCCAGCAGTCACAACAATTATATCCTAGCACAATCATATCACTGGGGAGCTTATAGTTTACAGTGTATACCAACAGCAGAACTACCACTCACCAGTAGACTTAGGAGCTTGCTACTCCAACGTGTGCTGGAGACAGTCTTTTTTTTCTTTTCTTTTTTTTTATGGCCATCACCCTGGATGGGCATTAGGCCAGCAAGAGTCAATAATAATGAAAGCCAAAATAATGATATGAAATATTTGCATCTATTTCATACCAATATTAAGTTATTATTCATGATAATGAAACACAATAAGTAATAAAGAATACATCAGTTTACATGGAAAGTACCAGGACAAATACTTCCATCTATACATCACATGTAGACTCATTACTATACTACTACTAATTAATTAAATAATTATCAAATTTATGTAATAAATACATAAAAGGAACAATTATAAATTTATTGGTCCTGAACAAAAGAATAAAATTACACATTTATATACATGTAACCTCCTCCTGCGATTCACAGATATATTCAAGTGTATTGATGCATTTACACATGTACAAAAACCATATCCCTAAATATATATATATATATATATATATATATATATATATATATATATATATATATATATATATTAAATAAGGAAACCACAACCAAGTTCATAAAATAAATCACAACTCTCTGAGCAGTCTGGTCTCTTTCAGGAAAGTCAGCAATTTATTAATCACACCAAAGGCCCCATCACCCAAGACAGAATCAAGTGTGAAAGGGAGCGCATATGTCCTACAGCAGGTAGCCAGAGAAGTACGTTCCCCCTCATACCTACTGCAGCACAAAAGGATGTGACTAATAGATAACACCGCGTCACAGGTGGTACATCGCGGTGGAAATTGTCTGTTAATATATGGTAACATATGTGTTATTAGGGTGGAATTCATGCGGAGGCGGGCTAAAGCGACCTCCTCCAGTCTGTTTCCTAGGGAGGAACTGGACCAGTCGCATATGGTCCTTTTGACTGATGGAATTGCCAGGTCGGTCCACTGACTTTGCCACAGAAGATTAATTGATTTCTTTCCGAAAGAGAGACTAGACTGTAGCTCACGAGGAATGTCCCAAGCCTCCGAGTTCTACAGCCGATTTAGCTAGTACGTCAGCCTGCTCATTGCCGTAAATACCGAAATGACCAGGTGTCATAAAAGACTTTGTAGTTCCTTTGTGGTTACTTGTAGTTGAGTTATATATATATTAGACTTGTGGACGAGCGGTTATTATACTGGAGTAGCTTTGTACGTAGGTAATCTTCTTCCCATTTGTCATGTAGTGACAGGAGAGGTAAAGAATAGTATGGGACTATTTTTATTTTGTCTTGGAAATATTAACAAGTCTCTCACTCACGAGTGAGTTGAGCAGAGTCCCTGTCTCCCTGTCTCGCTCTCTCGGTCTCTCTCTCAAGTTGCTAAGCCCTTTCTCCTTCTGACCTGCCTGTTCTAAGGCCTGTCTCCTTCTGAGCTTTCTTTCCTAAATTCTGGTGTAGCAGGGGTTGTATCACGTGTGTTCCTTGTGAGTGGAAAGTTCTAGAAGCCTGTGTGTGAGTATGTGTGTATGTGTGTGTATGGTCACTAGGCGCTGTCGTGTGCCTATAAAGCATTCCTTGAGTTAAGAGTGTGTAAGCATGTTTAGCATTGCTCGATTCTCGCAGACACAATACCTTCTCATCATCTGACTCCCTGCGTCTATCTGTCTCTCTATCTATCTATCTATTATGATTTGTAATTATAATATGGAGTCCTAACATATTGCTCGGCCACGCGAAAATGGCGTACCATCGACAGTTAATAGTCCTAACATATTAATACATATTATATACACATTATAATGAACTTATAAGCTAATTAAGTGAAATACATAATATTGTAAAAGTAACATAATTGTATGAATATTGTATACATATAATATTTATAGTAAATAGTGATTATTTAGTAATATTACATTTTAAACAAGTTGTATACATATTTGAATAAGTGCATTAAAGTTTATTTAACTGTAATACAGTATGTACTTGGGTTTTTGTAGTGAAATGCATAATTGTGTTGGCCTTATAACTGTAGTTACATTTTGTTAATGCAACCGTTACATAAGTGTCTTGGCCTTATAATTGTAGTTAAAGTTACATAAAAGTTACATCTTGTTAATGCAACTGTTAATTGGCAAAGTGTAACATAATGCAATCGTTTGTCATTACATAATTGTTACATATCGTTTGTAGTTACATAATTGTAGTTAAAGTTACATAAAATTTACATCTTGTTAATGCAACTGTTACATAAATGGTACATATTGTTTGTAGTTACATAATTGTAGCAAGTGTAACATAATGCAATCGTTTGTCGTTACATAATTGTTACATATCGTTTGTAGTTACATAATTGTAATAAGTGTAACATAATGCAATCGTTTGTCGTTACATAATTGTTACATATCGTTTGTAGTTACATAATTGTTACATATCGTTTGTAGTTACATAATTGTAGTTAAAGTTACATAAAAGTTACATCCTGTTAATGCAACTGTTACATAAATTGGTACATATTGTTTGTAGTTACATAATTGTAGTTAAAGTTACATAAAAGTTACATCTTGATAATGCAACTGTTACATAAATGGTACATATTGTTTGTAGTTACATAATTGTAATAAGTGTAACATGATGCAATCGTTTGTCGTTACATAATTATAATATGGAGTTACATAATTGTTATAATTGCAGTCCTAACATATGCTGCGGTCGATGATAGTGATGATGTGTCATGCCACTTGCTTGTGGAGACAACAATTTGCTTTTTTGTTTGTAGTTTATGTGGTATTTTGGCATATGTAGTAACACTTACACTTATTTTCATTTGTTTGTTATGTGATCTTACTCTATTTCTCATTTTTCTTTCTTACTTTTTCTTTCTTTCTTTCTTTCTTTTTTTTTTTTTTGTATGTATTGATATTCTATAGTTTGTTTTTCTTCGCTTGTGTATGCTTTTTCCATGTTGTTCTTGGTTGCATAATTACTGGCTAATTTTCTTGGGATACTTTTTTAAAGTTTAGTTTATATTGCACAGATATTACTGAAAATTATATAATATAGTCCCATATTTTGTTAATTTATATAAAAAATATATACACTATATACAGTATTAACTATATACACTGACTTGTTGTTCATCTGTACCTATCGTGGGTAATATGTGTGTCAGCACTGTGTGGAAATCATTGTCTTCACGATTGTGTTGAAGATGTTCATTCTTGCTAACGTCATTTGTGTTGGCCATTTTTTTTTTTCTAGTTTACCTTGTAACTTAATTTATATGTTTCCACTAGGTAGCTTTAATTAATAAATGTTTAATACAGTTCTTTTAATCGCTCACTGAGTAACTGTGATGGTATATTTTCTTGATCACTTTGTAGATATATTAATGTATAGCTGTATGTATGCAACACGTATTTTATGTAGGTATAAATGGTAACACTCGTTGGTAGTAAATAAATGTTATAATAAATGAATGAATATATACAGTGTAGAATATTTATTGTTGGTGATTATTTAGTGTTTGAGTTATGCAGATAACTGAAGTATGTGTATTTAAGCTGTAACTATACAGCACGTTTTATATGTTTGTGCAGAAGCTTATTGTCTATCACTGTGTATTGTATAAATGAAGTAACTATGTAACTCACTAATTTTTACCGTGGTGGGAATGGTGTGAATGGTGGTGCAGGTGGTGTGTTGACTGACGTGGCGTCTTTTCAGCAAGCATGCATGATGACGTCGACTTCCCACACTGGTAGCTGTGGTGAGTGAATGAGTAGCGATGAGTAACTTGAGTGAAGACGAGTGAGTAAGATGAGTTATAAATGTGGCTCTGGTGTTTTGCTGCGTGTCTTGACCTCTGCGTCAGCGATGGAGGTAGGCGGGAGAGAGTGGTGGGGGTTTGTGTGCTTGTTGCTTTGGTCTTTCCTCTTCTTTACTTGCTTTGCTTTATATTCTTCTTGCTGCTGCTTGAAGTTACGTGAAGATTATAGAGTTGTTTTGTAGACTTGTAGGCTATTTGCATTGTAGGCTGTATTTTGTAGGAATTCACTGTAGAACTGAAGCTAATCTTGTAGAGTCTCGCCTGCTTTTGTAGAAATTTGCTTTTGATTCGGAGACGATGTCCGTAGATTCGCTGCTACCAAATGTCATAAAAGACCTTGTAGTTAAATGTCATTAAAGACTTTGTAGTTCCTTGTAGTTGAGTTATATATATATTAGACTTGTGGACGAGCGGTTATTATACTGGAGTAGCTTCGTGAGTAGCTAATCTTCTTTCCCATTTATCATGTAGTGACAGGAGAGGTAAAGAATAGTATGGGACTATTTTTATTTGTCTTGGAAATATTAACAAGTCTCTCACTCACGAGTGAGTTGAGCAGAGTCCCTGTCTCCCTGTCTCGCCCTCTCGGTTTCTCTCTCAAGTTGCTAAGCCCTTTCTCCTTCTGACCTGCCTGTTCTAAGGCCTGTCTCCTTCTGCCCTCTCTTTCCTAAATTCTGGTGAAACAGGAGACGTATCACGTGTGTTCCTTGTGGATGGAAAGTTTAAGAAGCCTGTGTGTGAGTATGTGTGTATGTGTGTGTATGGTCACTAGGGCTTTGTTCACTGGTGGATTGCTGACAACTAACTGCATCATCTCCTTGCTGGCCACTGTCGTCAGCTTTCCTCAGTGTAATTTGCAAGCTCATTTCCCATTCCCAGGCTCGCATAGAGCTGTCTATCTATCTCTTTATCTATCTATCTATTATGATTTGTAATTATAATATGGAGTCCTAACACAGGCACCCAGATCAGAGAGAAGGATTTAGCACGTGTGTGCAGCTTATTGATAATGTGGCCCACGACCTCATGTAAATCAGTCCTACATGAATGAATTGCCTGAAGGGCGGACTTAGAGTCCGAAAAAATGACAAAACTGTCATGATCTGAACGCAAAGCAAAGTCTATAGCTTGATCTATGGCAAATAATTCTGCAGTGAATACAGACGTGTGTGGGGGCAAGCGAAAACGGATGCGGCACTCCGTAGACCACACACTCGCACCCACACATTCATCCAACTTAGAGCCATCAGTGTACAAGTGGAATGACGCTAGGTGTCTAATGAGGATCATCCGGAACAACTGTCGTATCTCCACCTCCAGCACCTTGTACTTTGTGATGGGGAGCCAGTCAGTGTTAACTGTGGTAGCAAGTGACTCCCATGGTGCTATTTTTGATGTTAAAACCTGATCCCTATTCGAAAGGTCGTACCATAACGCCCCACAGGGGAAGTGAAGCCTCACAGCCACCGGTCTGAGGGCCGCATGCAGCAGGTATTCCCACTGCAGGAGGATCCGACAGGTCGGAAGGCCAAGTGAGCGTTTTTGGTGCATGGTGATACTGTAAGAAAATAACAGGAGGTCACATCGTAGATGGAGGGGAGGCACATTAGCCTCCACTTTCAACCACTCCACACAAGTACATCGAAGTGCTCCGAGACATATGCGCAAGCACACGTTCTGAAGCACATCAAGTCTACGGAGGACAGCATCCGATGCCGACCCATACACCTGTGAGCCATAGTCAAGCTTAGAACGGATAAGGGACTTATACACCATCAATAAAGATGTTCTATCTGCTCCCCATGATTTACTGGAAAGAAACTTAAGGACGTTAACTTTTTTACTACAAGAAGCAAACAAATGATTAATGCATGTTCTCCAACTGAGCCTACTGTCAAAATGTAGACCCAGGAATCTGACTGAATTTTGAAAAGGTATCGGCTGATTATCTAAAGTTAAATGCAAAGGAGGTACATTAAGTTTATGAGCAAAAACAACACCGACACACTTAGGGACGGAAAATTTAAATCCTCACTACAGGGCCCAGCGCTGAACAGATTCAAGTGCCAGTTGAATCTGCTGTGCCGAGGATTGTGCATTGCGGGAAGAGTGCCACATTGCACAATCATCAGCATAGAGTGAGTATCTAAGCATCCTGGGGATGGAAGCGGACAACAGAATTTCATTAATGGCAATGCTGAACAAAGTAGGGCTAAGCACACTTCCTTGTGGTATCCCGTTCTCTTGGGCAAAAATGTCTGAAGTTACATAACAGGGTAACCTGACGGAGAACGTTCTGTCAGTAAGGAAGTTCTGAAGGAAAATGGGCAAGGTACCTCTTAAACCATAAGCGTAGAGGTTATGTAGTATTCCGTTTCGCCAGGTCATATCATAAGCCTTATGAATATCCAGAAAATTTCCTATCATGAATTCGCGATTGGCAAAAGCCTTGGCTACGCACTGCTCCAGGTGCACTAAAAATGATCCAGAGTGGACCTGTATTTACGGAATCCACTCTGTTGATCATTTAACACACCCTTCGACTCTAAAGCAAAAAGTGACCTTTTATTAACCATATGTTCAAAGACCTTACATAGAGTCAGTCAGCACAATAGGTAGAAACGAACTGGGCCTCGTGAGGCGACCGTCTCGGCGAGGTATCGGTATGATGTGCGTGTAGTGCCATGAGTCTGGGAATGTGCGAGACGCCCAAATCTCATTGTACACCGTTAACAGCTTACTCAGGTTGACCTGAGTAAGATGCTGGATCATACCGTACATAATGGTGGATGGACCGGGACTGGAGCCTTTACAGGATTTTAGGGCAAGGAGAAGTTCATCTAATGTAAATTCGGAGTTGTAGCTGGTATCTCCGTCTTCCGTGGCAAAGTCTAAGTTTTTCAGCTCAGCCGTTCACTTAAGGTGGAGAAAGTGAGGATCGTAGTTGGCTGAGCTGCTTACCTGGGCAAAATGGTCGCCGATAGTACTGGCAGTGTCAACGAGATTGTCAATGACATTCCCAGCCACCTCAAGTGTGGTGATTGGTGACCGGGTGTACTTGTTGTTAAGTACATTTATGGTGGACCAGACCTGACTTAGTCAGGTGGAGCGATTCACTGTGGACACAAAACTACGCCAGTTACTCCGTTTTGCCACTTTAATTGTCCTCCTTGCCTCAGCCTTAGCTGCTTTGTCAGCAATAAAGTTTGATTCTGTTGGCTGTTTCTCAAAAATCCTGTATCTCCTATTGTGGTTAGTGAGTGCTTGTCGGCAATCTGGTGTCCACCACGAAACTCTACGCTTGTTTGGAATTGTAGATGTCTTGGGAATAGCAGCCTCAGCTGCGTGTATAATGGAAGTCTGTAGGTGTGCAACTTTCTCGTCAGTGTCATCTCCCAATATGTCTAGATAGGCAACACGTGAGTAGTACCCCCAATCTGCTTTCTTTAAGTTAAAATTAGGTGGTGGAGGAGGCCGAGAATCATCGCATGTGTAAGAAAGACAGATTGGAAAATGATCACTACCCACTGAGTCGTCATACGGGTCCCAAGAGATGTTAGTGTGTATATCAGGAGATGACAAGGACAGATCTATGCATGACATGTTGCCAGTACAGTCATCTATACGAGTCGCTCTACCATTGTTTAGAAGAGAGGTTTGACTGTATTATTGGGTCAGCTACTTGTTTCCCCCTACGATCACTCCTTAAGCTTCCCCTTTGACAGTGATGGGCGTTAAAATTGCCTGAAATTAATTTATGACCAGGAAGTTGGGCTAGTGAAGTGAACACATCACCATCAATGGGACCACGGGGAGGACAGTAGATAGAGCAAATAGACAGATACGTGTTATTAAATTTTACTCTGCACGCGACAGCTTCCAGAGTAGAATTTAGAATCACTTCCGTTTGTGGGTGTGATTTGTGGGTGTATATGGCGACTCCGTGACCATCATATCTTCTATACAAATGGTAGTGTTTCAACTGTGGAGGATCAGGGTGATCCACCAGGCACGTCTCCTGTAAACAAACAACGTCTGGCCTGTGTATAAATAACAAAGTTGCTATACTGTGGAATTTATTCCCAAGAGTCCTACAATTCCATTGTAACACAGTGAATGTGGTGGTTTAAGATTTACGAGAGGGGCCAGTGTGCTTAGCTTTTTTTATACCGCCCACCACCAGGCAAGTGGCTACCGGGGGGACCTATCCCGGTGCTTACTAATGGAAACCTCCATACATTGATCATCAATAACTAGGCTCCCAGAGCCCCCCAAGGAAGAACTAAACTTTTTCTCCCTCGCTGGGCCATGAACAGGAAGAACATGAGGTCGTGACTTGGTAGGGGTGGTCATTTTACTCTTACTAGAGTTGTCAGGCTTCTGTTTAGGCTTGACTGACTGAGAGGCAGCAGCAGCCTGAGAGTAGGAAGGTGCAACAGGGGTGACAGTTTGAGATGTGGATTGGACAGGATGCTTAGATGGAGAGGTAGAGTGTGTGGCAAGAGGAACAGGTTCAGGGTCATTCTGTGTTTCAACAGAACACATCACAGGACGGGACATTACCACCAAAGCATAGGACCTATTCGGTGTGGGAGTTGCATGCAACTCCTTCACCTTTTTTCCAGCTTCGTAGTAGGAAATGCCCTCAGTTGCTTTCACTACACAGACCTCTTTCTCCTCCTTCCACTTGGGACAATCCCTAAAGGAAGTGAAGTGTGCACCCTTGCAGTGAAAACAACGTACCGCCTTCAATGTGCAGTGTTCAGCATCATGTCCCTGTGTTTCATATTTGCCACACACTGACTGGGAAGCCCGACAAGTCTTATCACCGTGCCTATATAAGTATATTGACACCTTAAACAACGAAGTGGATTGGGGATGTATGGCCTGCGTTAACAATTTCGTAGCCAACTTTGACCTGGTCTGGAAGTGAAACTTTGCCAAAATTCAAGACAATAGTGGCAGTTTTTGTCCTCACGCCTTCGGAAAATCTGGTAATAAATCAGGCATTGATTACGTCCTGTTGAGCAAGTTCCCGTATGATCTCGTCCTCTTCCATAACCATGAGATCCCTACAGGTGATGACATCTTTGCAGGAATTCATGGCGTGCGGGATCTTCAGCTCGACATCATATTCGTGGAACTTTCGTAGTTTCATCAAATCTTTTACCTGGGAGGAGTTGAAGGTTTTAATGAGAAGGTCTCCATTTGCAAGTTTTTTCATCTGTTCCACCTCCCCAGCACAGTAATCAATCACTTTCTTAATGATGAAAGGATTGATACTGCTCAAAGAAGTGGAACCGAGAGCATGGAGCGTGACAAACTGTGCATTATTTACACTAACGTCAAGAGCGGTACGAGTATGGGGCCGTTCAGTCAGGGGGCGGTCAGTCCATGGTATAGTCATAGGTTCATCAGGACCACCTCCCCCCCTGAAGGGGGGGGGGAAGCGACAGGGGTGTCTGACATAGTAAACCCCCCCTTAACAGGGGAAGTGGGAAGAAGGACAAAAACGAGCAAGAATCAAAACACACTGGGACCAAACACCTAAGGCTGAAATTGCCCTCTCAAACCACTCCAGGGAGGCCCGACCACGTCAATTCACACCCCAGAGCGATCAGTGGGGGGCACCCTCTGTGGGCAGCAAGCAAAGGTATTCTCAGTGGATAGGAATAGACACCTACTGTTCCAAACTAACTGGGAGGGGAGGAAAGTGAGAAACTAGCTAGCCTAATGCACACCAGAAGGGTGAAAAAAAAAAAAAAGCTAATTGCCAGTGAGGCAGCCCTAGGAAGCTAGAGGAGAGCTCAGAAGCACACAACCTCACTCTCCATGACCATGCATAAAAGTGATTGAGAGAGTCTGACTGCTCTTTTTTTTTGGGGGTGGGGGGTATTTTCCAGCTTATCGACCACTGGGGCCAAAGCCCCTGGTCAACCCCTTAACCACGGGGCGTCACTTTCGTGACGCTTGGGAGCAAGGGATCATATCGCGGGGCGTCGCTTTTGTGATTCTGTGTTATTTTGAATTCACCCGGGCCTCCAAGTGGGGGCTTGTATCATCTATTAGTACTGCCAATGTCCAACACTAGTCAGCACTCCTAATCTCATCTGTACTCCCATCCATTGTTGACAATTTAGCCATTTCTCCCCGTTCTTGACTCCCCTCCCTACTCCCCCTCCATTACCCTATCCTCTCGCCTGCCTGGCCGTGCTACGCTAAGTAAATCTTCCCTGGAATTTTTCACTGATTTCATCCATTGAAATAAGCCCTATGCCCTATTCTTATACCAAATAATATATACAAGAAAGAAATAAGGTAAGTGAGAGTGCCATACACCTGGAATTGGCTAATTATCACCTGACAACACCTCACGTGCACTCGTTCGCTAATTTTTGCTGTTTATTTCCCTTTGAAATATGCCGTATAATCTATTTTTGTAATAAATATACATATAAGGAGGGAAGGGAGAAGCCTAAGTGATATTTACATTCACCTGGAACTACCTAATTTATAATGTATTGTCTAGATTTCCTGCCAATCATTTCACTGCTAGAAATTAGCTGTGTCATGAGGCTAACGTTGGTAGTCATGAATTTCCCTAGGTAGGCCACCACCCCGGCCCACCCTTATCAGTTCACTCTCATCTTCCGAAGTGGAGGTACGTCTGTTCGCTCTTGCTGACTTCAGGGACCTTTACCCCCTACTAAACCTTGTGTGGAAAGAGGTAAAGGGCTGACAATTGATAAAAGAGTGACTACGATCTTTCTACTGAGTAAAACAGTGCAAGTGGAATTGTAAATAATGTGTAAATAATGTGTAAACAGCAAGTGAAAGTAATGAATGGAAATATACGTGAACAGTGGAAAATAGTTTTATAAGTTACTTCAAGTGACGGTGCATAACACAGTGTAAATAAAATTGAAATGTAAATAACGTAAATAAAATAGAGAACGTAAATAGAAATGTAAATGAGTAGTATTATAAGAATATGAGTATATACCCTAGGAGTAATGAAAGTGAAAGTTTCACTCTAGCATGTCTGAATACTATGAGTTATGAGAGCGAAGGTGAAAGTGACATTCACTCTCAATGCTAGTATACAGGATGAGAACGTGAATGCTACATATTTTACTGAAAGAAATTGAATCCCTACAGTGACAATAAACTAATACTACTGAAGGAAACTTATGGATAAAGACTGTAGATATATTTAAGTGTTATATAGTAATAGAAATATAAAGTGTGAGGGGTTTTATGAATAATAAATGACAGAGTACCAAGAGCGAACTAGCGCAAGTGCGACGGTCAGACGCGCTCGTAATTTTCATTGCTTTCACAGTTTTTTTTTTTTTTGGAGTATGGATCCCAAACTACTTGAAAATCATAGAGTAGTGTTTATAGTGTTAATATCTGGCTGTGGTAATTATATTATGGGTTGTCGGGAGGTGTAAAGTGGAGACTTCATTACCCAACTTCAGAGGTCTCCACAAGTCCTACGGTAACAGACCAAGGCTCAACAAACATTCCAGGAGAAAGCTGAAGGTATGTGCCATAAGCATATGTAATTTTAATAATCTAGGGCTAATAACTGATTTTTGGCAAATATTTTTTGAGAGTCTGTCGGAGCCTGAATAACCCCGCGGCACACGCAAAACATTGGTAAACATGCCCGCGGTGTAGGGGTTAAGGCCATATACTGTATATATATATATATATATATATATATATATATATATATATATATATATATATATGCAGCCTTATTCTTTACCAATATCCGTGGCCTTACCACAAATTTAATCTCAGTTCATTTTTTCCTTCAGTCCATATCCCCTTTGGCCCTTTTCCTCACAGAACCACAAATCTCACCCTCTAACGATATATCTCCATTTTATTTTCCCGGTTACCATCTCCTTACAAACTTCCGTAACAAGGGCCGCACCTATTGTTATATCAAATCCCAATATGCAGTTGACACTATTTTAAACTTCACTTCATCCAGTTTTGATTACTCATTATATAAATTAAATTGTCAAAACATTACCAAATATATTTGTGTAGTTTATCGTTCCCCCAATGCTTCTTCGGAACCCAGTGTATTTGATTCCATATCCACTCAGTTGAATAACCTTGATCTTGCCCTTGGCACCGAAATTACCATTTTGGGTGATTTTAACATACACAGTGTTGAATGGTTATTGCATTCTGCCCGGACTGACAACGCTGGTCTAGAGTGCGAGCCGTTTGCGGAATCGTTTCATCTCACCCAGTTGGTAAAGCAACCAACCAGAATACCTGATAATCCTGACCATAATGCCCATCTCTTGGATTTATTCTTGACAAATAATCCAGATCAATACAGGATAAAGGTACTGTCACCACTTGAATCCTCTGACCACAATCTCATCAAAGCCTCATTAGTTGACCCCCCCACCTCCCCGTTCTGAACCTGTCAGGGTGACCTGATGGCACTTTGACAGGGCAGACTGGGATGGATTAAGAAATTATCTTGCTGATGTTCCATGGCAGTCTTTCTTCTCTAGTGATCCCAATTCTACCCAGTCCCACATTTGCTACTTAATACTAGCTGGTATGGATTTATTCATACCAAGTCAACAATTCACTGAGAGATCGAACTCTCCAAAATGGTTTGATGGCAACTGTGCCAGAGCAACAGCCCAAAAGTCATCACATAGTAGGAAAGTTATTAGCCTTTGAAAACTCTCGCGGTCGGATCGTGTCTTATCGGGCTGGGCCGGGTATAGTTGGGCAGCTCATTTCTCACCTGAACATAAACATCGCTTTGCTCGCTGCTCTCGCTCGCTTGTAATCATCTATCGTCTTTCATCCGTCATCCTTTGTATATCATTTATCATAAGCTGTCCTTCATCCATCATTAATCATTCGTAAGCCTTCTTCCGTCGTCTATCATCCACTGGCCATAATCATCCAATATCAATCGTCCATAACCATCCATCATCTATCGTCCATCATCATTCATCATCCTTTGTCCATCATACATCATTCGTGGACCATCATCCATCAGCCTTCGTTCATCGTCCATCATCGTTCGTCCATTACCCATCATGCGTCGTCCATCATTCATCATCTATCATCCATCGTCCATCATCAACCATCCGTTATCCATCATCCATCATGATACTCGTTCATTGTCCATCATCCATAACTCGTCATCCACTACCTAATGTCTTTTGTCCATCATTCATCACCCGCCCTCAGTCATCCATTAACATACTCGTACATCCTTCGTCATCCATCATTCGTCGTCCGTCACGCAGCACCTATTATCCGTCGTCTTCCCTCTGTCGTTTATCATCCACCATCCATCACCTGTCGTCCATCATCCATCGTCACAATCATCATCAATCATCATTATCATCATCATCATTATCATTCTCCATCATCATCCATTATCCATCATCATCATGCATCATCGATCACTTCATGCCCATCCTGCATCATCGTCCGTCGTCCATCATCCATCATTTGCCATCCGAGGTTATCATTCATCATTCATCATGCGTCGTCCATCGTCAACTGTAGTCCATCATCCATCATCGTCCATCGTAACTATTTTCATCAGCCTTCATCCGTCTTTCATTATCATCCATCATCTATCATCCTTCATCCTCCATCTATCATAGATCATTCTATCAGCAACATCCATCATCCATTATCATCATCCATCAAACCACCAATCATGATCCATCATCTCTCATCCATCATGAACTAGCGTCCACTATCATTGTCCTTCATCATCGTCCAGCGTCATCATTCATCTATATAATATTATATAAAAGAGCAGCGATATTTGTTTGTTTGTCCTTCAATCACGCCCAAACCAAGGGCCAGAGACCCCCAGACCCAGATTTATATTCTGAAAGATGGTTTTAGGAGGTTCAAAATTCAGATCTAGGTCATTTGAGGTCACCGGTAGAGTGTTCGCCTTTTTTTTGGCGCGGGCAACGCCGGGTACCCCTGCATCTCAATTTTTGGCATGGAGACTCATATGACCTCCAGTTCGGACATAGGTTATGTGAGGTTGACTTCCGAGGTCATTTGAGGTCATTGGTCGAAGGTCGTTTGCAGTCACCGGTAATACACGCTCGAACGACTGGACCCAGCAGCCTATTTTTTGGCATGGAGACCTACTTGACCTCCAGTTAGGACATAGGCTATGTGAGGTTGACCTCCGAGGTCATATGAGGTCACCGGTAATGGTAAACAAGTGTGCAAAAACACTGTGCGTTAGTCTGCAAAAGCTGAAATAGAAAGTCCCTGGAACATGTTATAATCCTTTTTCAAAAGCAGAAGAGGAGTACATGGTCTCTCTGGAGTAGAAAGAACGACTGAACTAGAACAAATAGGATTAGAGTGTTCGCCTTTTTTGCCCGGCAGCGACGGATACCCCTGCTAGTCTATCATAAACGTGTATCATCATCATCATCATGTATTGTCATCATGCATCATCAGGCATCATATTACCCATCATCATTATCATCATCCAATGACCATCACCATTACCATCTCTCATCAACATAGATCACCCATCATAATCATTCATCATACTCATCCATCCATCATCATCATCATCATATATGATCTATCATGCGTCTTCCATCACCCATTATCTATCATCCATTAACATCATTATCATCCTCATGATCATCTTCATCATCATCCATCGTGCATCATAATCATCCTTCATCATATCATCATCATTATCCATCACCCATCATCATCACTCATCATCGATCACCCGTCGTCTCTCATCCGTCTTTTATTGTCAGTCGTCCATCATCCATCATCTGCCATCCGTGGATCGTCATCCATCATTCACCATCCGTCGTCCATCGTCTATCTTCCATCGTCCACCATCCATCATTCGTCATCCATCATCCGTCGTCCACAATTCGTTGTCAGTCATCTATCATCATTCTCATGCATCATCCGTCATCCATAATCCGTCGCTCAACATCAGTCACCCGTCATCATCATCATTATCATTCATCCATCATCATAATCCATCGTAATCATGAATCATCATCCATCATCGCCATACGAGTACACCATCGATCATCGCCATACACCATCGATTATCAGCTATGCATAATCTATCATCCATCAACCCCTATGTACCATCCATCACCTCATTCACTGTCCATCATCATCTACTGTCAATCATCATTCATCATCTGTCGTCGAGATCATCATCCATCGTCTGTTACAGTCATCATCACCATCATCATCCGTCATCATCACTATCGTATATCATCATCATCATCTATCATCATCGTCCATCATCCATCACCCGCCGTGCATCATCCATCATCCGCCGTCCATCATCCATTATCCGCCGTTCATCACCCATAAATAGTCATCCATAATCCATCATCTGTTACCCGTCTTCCATCATCCTTCATTAGTCGTCCCTCATCCATCATTCGTTATCTGTCGTCCATCATTCGTCATCCGCCGGCCATCATCCATCAATCGTAGTCCATCATTCATGATACGTCATCCGTCGTTTTGCAGTCCATCATCCATCAGTCTTCGTCTAAATCCATTATCCATCGTCCATCATCCATCATCCACCATGCATCATTCTTTGTCCATCATCCATCATCCGTCTACCATCATTGATCGTCCTTCGTCTCAACGATCAACCTTTGTCCACCATCCATTGTCCTTCATCCATCATCCTTCCTACATCATCAATCATCCGTCGTCCATCATCCATCATTTATCATCCGTCATCCAACATCCATAGCACTCTCTCCATCATCTATAGTCCATAGTACATCATCCATCCTTATCTATCATCCTTTGTCCATCGTTCATGATCGTGGTTCATCATCCGACAGCCTTCCTATATCGTCCATGATCCTTTGTCCGTCCTCCATCATGCGTCATCCGTCATATTTCATCCGTCTTCTATCAGCTATCATCCGTCGTCCACCATCCATCATTCATCACATTTCCATCGTCCATCATCCATAATTCTTCGTCCATCATCCATCATGCGTCGTCCATCATCCTTCGTCCATTGTCCATCATCCTTCACCCATCATCAATCATCCGTTCTCCATCATCCAAAATCCGTTGTCCATCATCCAAGATCCTTCCTACATTATCTAACATCTGTCGTCCTTCATCCATCATGTGTCGTCCATCATCCATCATCCATCATTCTTCGTCCATCATCCATCATCCTTCCTCTGTCATCGATCATCTTTCGTCCATCATCGATAACACAGGACAACAAAATTTTTAAAAATCTCAGTTGCATGAGATTTCTTTATGTTTCTTACTATTTACTATTTACTATTTACCGTTTTGATCTGAAAACGGTTTTGTTCTGCATGCTCTAGTTTTCATGCAATTTGAGGTTTTACATTCTAGCTGTTTGCGGCCAAATTAATTACTTACGCGTTTATGGTATCAACAGGGATATATAATTTTGTCTGTTTTTCTTTCAGATTTGATCATGGCTACAAAGAGACATCAATGTGCGAACAAACCTGATGCCTTCTGCTATATTTGTGGATACTTCACGCTTATTCGTCAGAGGCGCAATATAACATCGTTTGTGAGACGCGCCTATAAAGCGTACTTTGGACTTACTCTTGGCGACCAAGACAAGAAATGAGCCCCACATACTGTGTGTCATAACTGCGAAGAAATGCTGCGTGACTGGACAAAAGGGAAACGTAAGGGCTTACCTTTCGGAATTCCCATGACCTGGCGAGAACCGAAGGACCACACAACTGACTGCTATTTTTGTCTGATCAATACAAAGGGTGTTGGCAAGAAAAACAGACATAAAATCTCGTATCCTAGTATCCCCTCAGCAATTCGACCTACTCTGCACTCTGATGAGCTACCAATTCCAGTTTTTAATGGGTTGACTCCATCTGAAGAAGAGGGTAGCGACGAAGAGCAAGAGACTGATGATGAAACTCAAGAAATACTTGCAGATTCCGACGATCCTTCTTATGCTACACCACAGTCAACTCCTCAGCAGTTTAGCCAGCCAGAGCTGAATGACCTTGTGCGTGATTTGGGTCTCTCCAAAAATGCAGCAGAAGTGTTAGCTTCTAGGTTGCAAGAAAAGGCTCTACTGAACCAGACCACAAAAGTTTCATCCTTCCGAAAGCGGGAACAGGTTTTTGTGTCATTTTTTAAAGAGGAGAATAAGTCTGTTTATTGTCATGATATCTCGGGTCTTCTCCAGGAATTAGGGATTCCATTGTATAGTCCAAATGATTGGCGATTATTTCTAGATAGTTCTAAGCGCGGCCTGAAGTGTGTTCTACTACATAATGGCAATGTCTATGCGGGTGTTCCAGTACGTCATTCTGTGTGTTTACGAGAGGAGCATAATGACATTAAAACTGTGATAGACCTACTAAAATACCACGCGCACAACTGGACAATTTGCGTGGACCTCAAAATGGTGAATTTCCTCCTTGGTCAACAAAGAGGATTTACAAAGTATCCCTGCTTTCTTTGAATGTGGGACAGCCGAGCTAGAGACAAGCATTGGAACCAAAAGGAGTGGCCCTTACGTGAGACTCTGGAAGCTGGTATGCCAAATATTGTCAATGATCCAATCGTCAGTCGAGAAAAGATCATATTTCCTCCTCTCCATATCAAGCTGGGCCTGATGAAACAGTTTGTCAGAGCATTAAATACTGATGGTGAATGCTTCCAACACATAGTCTCTGCTCTCCCTGCTTTGTCATTCGAGAAGATCAAGGCAGGTGTGTTTGATGGACCACAGATACGTGCACTTGTACGTGATCAAGACTTTGTCAGAAAGATGAACGACAAGGAAAGGGGTGCGTGGCTTTCATTCGTGGCGGTAATGGAAAACTTTCTCGGTAATAAAAAGGCTGACAACTATGAAACCCTTGTAGCAACCTTGTTGTCAGCTTTTCATGACCTTGGATGCAACATGAGTGTCAAACTCCATTTCCTATACAGTCATCTTGATAGATTCCCTGAGAACCTAGGGGCAGTAAGTGACGAGCAAGGCGAGCGGTTCCATCAGGACCTCAAGACCATGGAAGAGCGCTACCAAGGGAGATGGGACAAACATATGATAGCAGACTACTGCTGGAGCATTAAACGAGATTGCCCTGAGACAGTCCACAAATGCAAGAGCTTCAAGCGCAAATTCCTGCCTGACTAAAATGTAATTGAGCTTTGTCTCCTCATAGTAACAAATTTTTTACCTAACAATGAGTTTTATATAAATTTTAACTTTTGTTTTTGATGGAACATGTTTCAAATTGTGTTGTTGAATAAATTTAGACTATGTAACATTTTCTTTTTTATTACCCAGCTAATTTAATGAGAGTTTAATCACATATTTCTCCAGATAGACGACGAAGTCAATGAGACGAAGACGAAATTTTGAGATTTTGAAATACCTCGATTGCAAAAAAATAAGAGCTTTCAGGAAAAAAACAACTTCATATTTGAAATCAGTATACTCAGAATAGTTAATACCAAGGATTGATATCAATGCAACAAAAAATCTGTCGTCCTTCATCCATCATCCATCATTCTTCGTCAATCATCCATCATCCTTCCTCTGTCATCGATCATCTTTCGTCCATCATCGAACATCTGTAGTCCATCATCCTTCCTACATCATATATCATCCGTCGTCCTTCATCCCATCTATCGTCCACAGTATATCATTTATCATCCATCGTCCATCATCATTCATCAATCATCATCCACCATCATCCATCATCATTCGCCTATCATCCATCATGCGTCACCCATCATCCATCATCTGTCATCCGTCGTCCAACATCCGGCATGTATCATTCTTCGCCCGTCATCTGTTACCCGTCCTCCAACATCCACTGTCCGTCGTCAGTCATCGATCATTCGTCGTCCATTATCCGTCATCCATAATGCATCATCACTAATCCATCATTCATCATCCGTCCGTCATCCATCATTCATTATTCGTCGCTCATCATCCATCATCCGTCTTCCATCATTCATTATTCGTCGTGCATCATCCATCACATATCATCCATCGTCCATCATCCGTCATTCATAATCCATCACTCATCGTCCATCATCCATAACCCGCCGTCCACCATCCATCATCCGACACCTACCATCCATCATTCGTCGTCCACCATCCATCATTCTTCGTCAATCATCCATCATCTATTATCCGTTAATGCATTATCCGTCATCCATCATCCGTCGTCTATCATCTCTCGTCTGTCTTCCACCATTCATCATTCGTCGTCCATCATGTCATATGTTGTCCAGCATCCATCACCCGTCGTATTTCATCCATTATCCACCATCCATTATTTATCATTCGTCGACCATCACCCATTATCTATCATCGGTCGTCCATCATCTATCACCAATTGTCCACCACCACCACCACCACCATCATCATCATCATCTTCATCATCATTTATCTTACATTATTTATCATCTATCATCAATAATTATCTATCATCCTTCAGTCTCCATCTATCATTCATCATCTAGTCAACAATAATCTATCATCCATCATCAATCAGCATACTTCATCATCCATCGTCCATCATCATTCACCATCTCTCATGGATCATCATCCATCGACCCTCGTCATCACCATCATTATCATATCACAGTCGTGTATCGCCATCATCTACTTTCATTATCCATCATCATTCAGCATTATCCAATATCGTCACCATCCATCGTCCATCATCATCATCATTTTCATCATCATCATCATAATCCATCATCAGAATATATCATGCCTCATAATCATTTACCATAACCACCCGCCGTCCATCATCATTATCATCATCATCATATATCATAGGTTTTCCATCATGCAAAATCTGTCACCCATCATCCTTCACCTGTCATCATCATCATCATCATCATCGTCATCGTCATCATTATCTCTTAATGGTCTTGCTTCATCCACCATCTGTCGTCTATCATTCTTCAACTATCATCCATCTTCATCATCATCATTATCATCATCAATTATTTGTTATAGGTCTTCTTTAATGCAACATCTGTCAATCATCATCCTTCGTCATCATCATTAGTATCTATTATATGTCTTCCTTCAACCAACATCTGTCATCCTTTAGTTATCATCCATTATCATCATCCTTCAGCTATCATCCATCATCATCATCATCATCCATCATCATCTGTCATCATCATCCATCGTCCATCATCATCATCCATCATCAATCACCCGTCGTCCATTATCCATCGTCAGACACCCGATGTTCATTATCCATCGCCCATCATCCTATTCTATCATCCTTCTTCCATCATCCATCATCCTTCTTCCATCATCCATCATATGTTGTCTATCATTATCACCCATCATCAGTCACCTATTGTCCATCATCCATCGTCCTTCTTATATTAACCATCATCCATTGTCGGTCATCCAATATCCGTCGTCCATCATCCATCACCCGTCATCCATCATCTGTTGTCCATCATCCATCATTTATCATCCGTCGTCCACCACCCATCATCTATCATCCATCGGCCCTCACGTATCATCCACCGTCCGCCGTCCATCATCCGTCGTTCATCATCTCGCATCCGTCGTCCAACGTCATCCATGGTCATCATCATCACTAATCATCATCCGTAATCCATCATCATCATCTATCATCGTCATAGACCATCTGTCATCTATCATCCATAATCTATCATCCTTCATTCACCATTCTTCAGAAAGAATCTCTCAGACTCTCACATAATTTTAAATTATGTCAATATTCCCATATCCACTACAATTGATATCCTAGGTGTTACTCTAAACCCCAACCTAAGCTGGACAGCTTATGTTTCTGAGTAGCAGCGGTAGGCAGCCCGGCCCAGGGAAGTACTACCGCCAAGGTCACGGGGGACTCTAGGAATAGCCTGGATTCCATTTTCTCTCCTAGGCCTTGGTAGCTGGTTACACATCATTCTGCCTCACACACCGGAGGACATCAGGCTGCCCTCTTTACACAACACACACATCCACATTATATTACATTACCTTAAACCAGCTATCCTCTCTCCAGAAAACACCGATCTTGTCATTACATATCATACTCATTCCACAACACATCCCTGTTCTCCCCCCCCATAAAAAGAACCATGGCTGCTGCTATACTTGGAATCAGTGCGGTGGTTTCTCGGGTGACCACCACCGGCAGGGCTGGGTTGTCTGCGAAGGGCCCTCTCAGTCGTCATCAAGCGACTGTGCCACCTCCAGCGTTGCTGTGCCCTAAATCTGCTCGTCAGTGCAGTAAAATTTTCTTTTGCAATATCAGGGGACTTCACTCCAATATCAACTCTGTTCAAAATTTCCTCCAGTTTGAATCACCTGATCTGCTATTTCTGACAGAGATACAAGTAAGCTCCACCTCTGATTTAGCTAGATTTAATTTTCCTGGATATATCTTGATTCAAAATTTCAGACCCAAAGGAGGCATATGTTGCCTTGCTAAATCAGAAATTGACCTGGAGGAGATTACTAAATTTAATTGCCCTTTTTTCGACTATACCATATACAAATTAAATTCTTTTGGTAAAATTAAGTATTGCTGTTGTGTTTATCGTTCCCCTAATGCCCCTTCAGGGCCGAGTTTATTTGACTCTCTGTCTTCACAACTAAGCGTCCTCAACATTAATACTGCATCAGAAATTACTGTTCTGGGTGATTTTAATGTCCATAATGTCGAATGGCTCACTTATTCACCCAGAACTGATGACTCTGGTCTTGAATGTGAGCTATTTGCAGACTCATTTAATCTCACCCAGTCAGTCAGTCAACCCATCCGTGTACCAGACAACCCCGATCAAAATCCCCATCTATTGGACTTGTTTCTAACAACCAATTCAGATAATTATAATGTCGAAGTGAAGTTCCCCCTCGGATCCTCGGATCATTGTCTGATTCAAGCCACCAGTTTCACACCTACCACACCCTCCTGCTCTGAACCTGTCGTGATGACTAAATGGCACTACGACAGGGCAGACTGGGAGGGACTTCAAAATTTTCTCCAGGATGTTCCTTGGACCTCCTTTTTCTCCCATGATGCAAATTCCACATTGGGCCACATACAGGATTTCATTAAAGTCGGCATGGAAACATTCATTCCCCATCATCGTTGCAGAAAAAGATGTAATTCTCCTAAATGGTTTGACCACAATTGTGCTACAGTAACAGAACATAAAACAATAGCCTATAACACTTATTCAAGGACCAAAACCAAAGAAGCCTTTAGCTATTATAAAAACATCAGAAACCATGCCAAAACTATTATCAATCTTTCTAAATCAAACTTTCTACATAGACAAGCTAACAAACTACTAAACAATCCAAATGATAACAAAATATTCTGGTCAACCTTTAATTCGTTTAAAACTAACTTCACTACCACCTCTTCCATTCCCCCGTTACAGTCCCCTAATGGAAATCTAGTAAGTGACCCACGCGGAAAAGCCAACCTTCTTGTTGACAGTTTTTCAACAAACTCAACCCTAAATTCAGAAAATCATTATATTCCTGTACTTGATTTTGATTACCCACAAATACCTCATTTCATGATTCACACCAGACACGTACAAGCCGTATAACAGAATCTATCAGCAGACAAAGCCACTGGTCCAGATGAAATTCCTTCATTAGTACTTAAAAATTGCTCCTCAGTGTTGGCTCCTGTATTGGCAAAGTTTTTCCGCTTATGCATCCGTACCTCAATTTTTAGTCCCTTGGAAAGAAGCAAATATCCATCCTGTTCCTAAAAAAGGGGCAATTTCTGATCCATCAAACTATAGTCCAATTGCAATAACTTCCGTTCTCGGTAAAGTTTTTGAGACACTAATTAACAAACACATAGTCAAGCATCTAGAAATCAATAAATTGATCAATGATCGGCAGTATGGATTTAGACAGGAACGTTCAACTGTAGATATTCTTTGCCTTCTTACCCATCAGACTAACAAAACAATAGACCAACATGGTGAAACATACATAGTAGCACTTGATATTTCAAAAGCATTTGACAGAGTATGGAACCAGGCCTTATTGTCTAAGATGTCACACTATGGCCTTGCATCACTAGTTCCTCTAATTTCTTCTTAACTTCATAGTAGAAAAATACGGGTCATGGTAGATGGAATTTATTCTCAGTTTCATTCCGTAAATGCTGGCGTACCTCAGGGATCAGTTTTGTTGCCAACCCTTTTTCTCATTCATGTAAATGACCTCCTATCTGTCACGCACAACCCAATACACTCTTATGCTGATGACTCGACCCTTCATAGTTCTTTTACATTTAGTACCTCCTTTACACAATTTGATATTATAAAATCCCAAATAAACACAGCAATTTCTTTGAACCAAATCAATAAAATTCTGCCAAGCTTTTATTGGAGCTGTATCACAGCACATATTCAACAATCAAAACATTAAGCATAACTGCCTTGAAAACATTACTGCGGCATATTATCCCCGGTAAGCAATGACTTTCTAGCTGCTGGGTACTTAACTCTGTGACTTGATACAGCCTGCAGCAAGTACTGCTTCCGTTCTTCACTTGCTGTGATGGAGGTATTGAAGTCCTGCATCAATTGCACAGCTCGCTCTGCCCGGTCATTCACCATGCCAGATTGTTGACGAACTTCATCGTTCGCTGAAAATCTTCAAGTGACTGCCAACTGTCTCGATCTGCTTGTGTGAGGAAGTCTGCATTCAACCCAAGTGTGCCAAAGAATTACATGGTACTGCTTGTGACAAAGTCATGAAGTTCCTTTTCAGAAATTTTGCTTGGCTTCATCTGGATTCGTTTGGGTGGTTCATCAGAACCATCTTTCTTCAATGCGCTAATCATCTTTCTTTTAGTGTTCCTGTCTATAGCATCATCGAAAAATGCAAGGGCAGTCAGCTCCTCACTCAGGTACCATAGGTGTCTGGGGAATACCTTTAACTGCAGCAAACGAAATGCCATTGTTAATAGCCTCATGGTTTTTCACCAGCTTCAGAAAGGCATGATCATTGGCAGGAGCAGATGCTGGAAATGGGCACGATGTCCATGCCTTTGTGTACAGCAGGCATCCAAAGAGGTTCATTTCCCTCAGTGCAGTTTGTTCATTTGCCTTTCACTTACACTGCTGTTTGAACATTATGATTTTAATGCAGTACAGCAACTTGGCCATCCATCTAGCTCTATGCATCGCTCCAGGGGCCACGAATCTTATACCGCCTGGTGGAGTATCATCAAGAAAAGTACCGTTAATTCTATCAATTCACGGTAGTCATCATGAGCATCCTGACTAGATAGAAGTGCTTGCTTTGCGAAAACTATAGCATCGTCCTTCAAGCCTGTACATTTCTTCAGGACTTCAACGCAGACTGGATGATCGTTTGCTGTCTAAAACTGATTCATGTTAACTGGTGGCCAAAATTGATGAAAACACTTGAACAAGCTAATATCAGGGCTATTTGATGGATCAAAACAGCATTTGAATACATCACAGATCACAATTTCTTGTACATGGTGTCGACATGCCAGATACAACAGGTTTTTGCCAAGGCTGTTTTTTATTGCACCACAAATCCCACTTAGTCTGCCAGTATTTGAAGGTGTGGTGTCAAAGTACATGGCCTTCACCTGATCTTCTATATCCCACTCTCTCAACATTTTAACAACAGCATTGCTAGTTGTTTTACCCATACCATTTGGAAGTTTTGGGAAGCAGAGAAGCTGCTCCACTTGAAATCCTGATACTAAGACTAGCAACCTGTCAACCTTATCCCTATCTGTAATATTCAGCAAAATTTTTACCGTCCCAGTGTACTACTGGAGGTACGGATGCATTAAAATTGGCTCTTCCAGCCTGGGCCATCTATTTACGAAACTTTAGTCTTGCTCTTCTGATTGACCCAGGATTGACAGCTAACCTATAGATATCATATCCAAGCCTTCGTGCAGTCTCAGCCAGGAGAAAAGTTGCATTACGGTTGCTGGCATTGGCTCTGTCAAGTGCAGCACTTAATTCTGTGGTAACAATAGACACAGGCTGCTGTTTTGTACTTCTTGATGAGCAAGATGGTTCAAAATTAGCCACAAAGTCATCGTCTGCTAGTGTGGGCAAATAATCTTCTGAAGTCAGTTCATGTGCCCCAGCTGTGAAATTCTCTCTCTTTCTTCCCTCTTCTTTACTTCTGAGATATTCCTCTTGCTTCAGTCTTTTTACTTTCCTGTCCTCTTTTGCAACTAATACAGTGTTCCCAGTTCCCCTTATAGCCTATGCATGGCCTGCGATGGTCTTCTAAGAAAGCCCTGTCCTCAGCAACAGTTATCATTTTCATAGCGCTCGCAGGTGCTACATCATATAGTTTTTCCAAATCTTCAAGCAAAGAAATTTTATTGGCTATCTGGATTTGAGTTCTGCGATTAATGATCTTCAGTTTCTGCAATCAGTAATACATTTTTTCAAGCATCTCAATGGCATTCCTCTCAATTGTTGTTGGGATACGAACCACTGACCACATCTGGAGAGCTTCAGCTATGGCGCACCTTGAGCTGTCCCTTACTGTTACCAAAAACTTTATGTTCATTGAAAGACAGAGAGCACCTGACGGTATGTCGGAAGTTTCATTCCTTGTGACCTTTCTGATGCTGGACCAATCATCCTGAAATACCCGAGTGGCAGGGTGAACCATGCACCACCATCCCAGGAGGAGAGTATGAGGGGGTGAAACCCACCCCACCAGGAGATGACAGGGAGGCTGGCTTACCTGACACACCATCCAGGCAAGAGCGACGTATCTCCCCCATGACCCGACGCCCCTCTTCCCCGCACCCAGACCACCCGGCAGTGTACAGGAAAAGTAACTACACTCCAGTGGACGGAACACTCACCAGAATCGAGATGGGTCTTGCAGTGGCAAGATCCCAAGCAAACCCTCGGATGCCGAGTCCCCTGGATCGGCCTCCTATTTAACAGAGGACTCAGGAGGAACCTCAGGGATTGCTGTTCCCCAAGGGAGCAGCGGCACAGTAGCACCCTTCGGGTATACTGTGGATGGAGAGACTGTAGATCATCCATCCTCTGCCAACCACCTTTGGGAGCCGGCATGTCAGGGCGTCCACCAGACAACCTTCACTGGCATTCCCAAGGAGGGAGGCGGGCCCTGGGGTACACTTTGCCAGAGGTACCATGCAGGACAGAACACCAGTCGTCCCCCAGTGCTGCCCAAACCCTGACGAAAGGAGGACAGGCTTCCCCGGAGCTGCAGCTCCACAGGCCCTGTCCTCCCGACATCCCTGGGACAGGAGTCCCAGGCCATGTGGCGGGTGTGCACTCTCCGTCGGAGCTGTGGCTTTAGCCAGGAGGGCCCACTGGGTGCCTTCTCCCAGCTGCAAGGGTCTGTGGTGTCAGGAGTCTCCCCCAATTCCTTGTACACCCCTGTCCCCTGTAGGAGCACAGGCAGTGCCCAGTGGGGCTGGCTGTTGGAGGGAACGTCCCCCGGACCTCCCCCGTGCACCCTGGACCGGAGTTTCGGCAGGGCCTCCCAAGCCCACCAAGTAGGAGAGCCGGCCCTTGGCCGCTCTCCCTCCGCAAGTCCCCAAGCTCCTACAGAGGGAAACGCCTCTTTCTCTGCCCACCCCTCTTGCGTCAGAGTGAGGCGCTCCTTTCCCCGCCTCTCTGCTCGAGAGTGTGGGATCTGCTCCCTCACAGGAACCCCACCAGAGACCAGACCGGGCGTGACGTCCCTGAGGCCAGGTGTCCTGTCCTTGCAGCCCCATCCTCCCCAGGTGCTAGCAGACTCCGCCAAGATGAGAGGCCACAGTGCTGAGCTGACAGCCTTCTCCCACAGATGAGACCGCAGACCCCGGAGTCAGCGGGCCTCCCCCGATGCCTGCTGCAGTAGCTGGACCTCCCCCAGAGCAGGTGGCCGCAGTTCCTCCCTGACGGCTGCCCCTGTCGGATGAGAAGGCAGCTCAGCCAGGGCGCCGCCCTCCCCACAGGCGACCCTAGGCCCGGGCCACCCCAGGTCCACCCCCAGGACCCCAACGATGACTAAGGGCCAGCGCTGAGCAGCACGCCTCCTGGCCCTCTTCGGCCCTAGCCCAGAGAGTCCCACCTCCTGCCAGGCTGTCACAGCTAGGGAGCCGCCCACCACGTCACACACCAACTCCTCCAGGGCTTGTGGCAACCACATGGACTACCCGCCCCTGTACTATACTCCGGACGGCCCACCCCCTATCCCCGGCCGCCACCTGAGGCTCCCAGCGTAGGCCCTCCTGCCACCCATGATCCGTACCCTCCACTCTGCCTGTACTGTGAATATGAAACCCTAAGGTTGAGTTCCCCCCCCCCCAGTGTTTGTGAGCCCTACCCCAGTGAGCTAGCCCCAGCGGCCAGCCCCTCCCCACCTCAGTGCACCCCCCCCTGTGCTGTTGTGCTCCCCAGTGTTTGTGAACCCTACCCCAGTGGACTAGCCCCTGCCCCTCCCCCTCGTGGATCCAGTGCTGCCTCCTCCCTAGTGTGCTATTGTGAACTCTAGTACTTATAACTGTATGCGCAGAGTGTGTGGCAGCCACCCACGGATCGGCCTCAGATGTGAAATCCCCCCCAGTGTTACACACGGAATGTTTACACCAGTGCAATCCCTCCCCCCCAATGTCGCCCCTCCTCCCCCATGCCCCAAATCCCTCAGTTCCGAATAATCCATCTTGCCACAGACCCGATATTACCTCCCTCCCCTCCACGAGCTCCCCCCTCACGCGAATACTCGTAGATCCTAGGTAATATATCCTCTCGTCCTATTTGATGCGCACATAGTATAAGGTTAGCTAGGATATCATCCATGTCACGTGGAGGTATATAACTAGCTAGGAATCTGTCTATGTTATGCGACCACCTATACCTAAGGACTTGAGTATATACTGCCGTCTATGTTACAAGTTTGACATATTGAGATATACTACACTGTACTGTCTGTGTATGTGAAGCACGATGTATGTGGTGTATCTGTGAAACTTACCTGCGACACTGTGTAGGAATTACTCCATATCAGGGAAGGTATAATATTGTGTAAAGGTCAAACTTGCTGAACTAGGTAAAAAGGAATTGCTGTAAAAGCTATTTTGAGTCATTGTATATTTCTCAGTTTTGTTCATTGACTGTGTGTGTAATTGTCCATTAATAATATATAAATGTGCCTTCTTAGTATAATAGGAAAAGTGTATGGTAGGATACTTATTGACAGAGTTAGAGAAAGAACAGAGGAATTAGTTGGAGAAGAACAGGGAGGCTTTAGGTAGGGAGCAGGTTGTGTAGATCAGATATTCATTCTTAGATCTTTAGTGGAAAAGTTTCTAGAGAAGGGAAAGATGTTGTGTGCGGCTTTCATGGATTTGGAGAAAGCATATGACAGGGTGGATAGACAGGGATTGTGGAAATTATTAAGAATATATGGAGTAGATGGGAAGTTGTTGAATGCTGTGAAGAGGTTGTATGATGGTGCTAAGGCTGCAGTGCGTGTGGATGGTGAACAGAGTGAATTTTTCCCTTTGAAGGTTGGGTTGAAACAGGGATGTGTCATGTCTCCATGGTTGTTCAATCTGTACATGGATGGGGTAATAAAAGAGGTACAAGGTAGGGTAGTGGATGTTGGAGTGGCCCTGGTGAGAGAGGGTAGTGTTTGGAAACTCCTTGTACTGTTGTTTGCAGATGATACTGTGTTGTTGAGTAAAGACAAAGGAGAGCTGCAAGGCTTGGTGGATGAGTTTGGGAGAGTGTGTAAGAAACGGAATCTAAAGGTGAATGTAGGGAAGAGTAAAGTGATGGTCTTTGAGAGAGGTGAAGTCAGTGAATGTATAGCGAGGTTGGATGGTGAGGAATTGGAAAATGTGAGTACGTTTAAGTTCTTGGGTAGTGTGATGAGTAAGGATGGAGGTTTGGAGGGTGAAGTGTTTGAAGGGTACAGCAGGGAAGAGAGGTTGCTGGTTCCTTGAAAGCGTGATAAGTAGCAGCGAAGTGAGCATGGAAGTGAAAAAGTTACTACATGACAGTATTGTGATACCAACTCTAACGTATGGAAGTGAAGCTTGGACGTTGTTGGAAGGACACAAGTCAAGAGTGAGAGCAGTGGAAATGAGTTATTTAAGAGGAGCCTGTGGAGTCACATGGAGAGACAGGCTGACAAATGAGGATACAATGGAGCATTGTGGTGTGGATGTGGATGTGATAGGAAGCATTAGGAGGAAAAACTGACGTGGTTTGACCATGTGGAGAGGATGGAGGGTGAACGACTGACGAAGAGAGTGTACGTGAGTGAGGTTGTTGTTGGTATATTCTCCCCACAGCATGGTGGGGAACGGGCAAACATGAGAACCCGTCAGAGAAAATGCAAAAAAAGGCTCCAGTGAAGGAGCAAAGCACAGACGGTAGAGGAAGGGAACGAGGCGATGGTGGTGAGGAAAAAGCCCGATGATCGATGAGGCGAGGGGGAGAGAGCGGTAGACTGCACGGCGCCGATGGAAGGGGCGCCGGCAAGCTCAGGTGTAATCCCCAAACGACTCGACGGTGGTTGGCGGCTGGCTGCTCGGTGTTCGTAGAGGGCAGAAAGGGATGAGAGCTTGGTAGATGAAACGGCACTGATGGTGAGGGCGCCGAAGCTCAGGATCGAAGCGTCCCGACTCTGCCCTCAACACCCATGCACTCGCTCCAGCTCTCCACAGCAACAGGTGGATGCACAAAGGGGAGGCCCGGTCCAGGTGGTCACGAGGGCACAACCCCAGTCATAGTGGAAACGGAGGGAAGAGTCGTCGGCCGGGTAGATAAAGGGCGGAGGACCCAAAGTCTCCTGGTGGACCGACCAGGGCACTCCCTATGATGGAAGGACAGGCCTGACCCCCTCGGCTGAAACGACTGCTGTGGAGAGCTGGTCCAGCCGGGAACAGCGGTGGAGGTGTTGCCTCGGCGAGAGGTGGGCTGCGAGTCGTGAGTGAGGTGGAGGGGGGAAGAGGGAGGGGGAGGCCGAGGATGAGATGGAGGGATGGGGTGGAGAGGTATATAAGAGAGGGGGGTGTGAGTTGGGAGCAGGGCAGTGAAATGGCGGGGGACAGGGCGACGTGGAGGCGATTTGTTTGTGGCCACCCCGAACGGGATTGAGGCATCTGGCAATAGAAATAGATGGTGCCTTTTAACCAGTGGTGTTTGGACTTTCCTTCATTACCTGTACATGACCCGGTCGGGAACAAAGAACCCAGGACCGCACCATATCTGTGACCGACAAGTCGGGACTCAGATTACACTGCATAACACATCCAAATTTGGGTGACACTACTTGTTACTATGCCTGAAGGAGCTGCTTCTGCCATACTTTCTCTCGAGATACGCAGTATTATTGACTAATCTGAACTGCAAACAGAACAGCATAGGTGAGCAATGAGCAATATTATAAAGCTGTACAGATGTTTGACAGTGTTTTAGAAATAGTTGTTACAATGTGACAGTGATGGAACCCAAAGGAGCAGTGTTGCCAGATGATCGAAAGTTTGCCTGTTAAACGGAAGTCACAATTGTCCAAAGGTTGTCCAACATTTGATTACTGAAAATAATAAATTTATTGTTTGCTAGTCATAAAGCACATATGGAATAAGACTATCAAGAAGTTTCATTGAATCATCCAACCAGAAGAACCATGTCATTATGAAAACGCCAAAAAAAAAAAAAAAATGCTTGAGCGAGATCTCGAAACCTTTACCCTCACTGAGCAACCAGTAAATGTTGGCATAAATTGCTGAAATTCTGCATATATACTTCATTCATCAAGTGTAACAATTTGAGGGGGTACCACATCAAAAATTATCAGTTGCAAAACTTAACACTGGTTTCACGGGTAGAGTGTGCGTTATTGTACATGGGAGAACTAGGGTTCGCGCCCTGCCAGGGTAATAAACTTTGGGAAAGTTCACCCGGCCATGTACTGCTTTGGCGGACATAAGGGGTGCTGTGCTTGAACCAGTGTCGCATACTACAAAGTATGCTTGCACCCAGTTGGCTTGCGCAGGCTGATTACACTTGGTTCACAGACTAAACACACATCCAAAAACCACTCCAACATTACGATCACACTTACAGGCACTTCTCACCCGACATACAATCTCTACCAGACAGCCCGAACCACTTGGTGGAGATGCATTGTCTGTATCGTCCCCACTTCGGTCGGGATAGGACGGTCCTGCAGTGGATACTCAAACGGCTGATGTTGATGAAGATATATATATATATATATATATATATATATATATATATATATATATATATATATATATATATATATATATATGTACTGTACATATACATCTGTCTATCTGTCTCTCTCTCTCTCTCTCTCCCTCTCTCTCTCTCTCTATATATATATATATACACAGCGTGATTCTGAACTCTACCGACAAAAATTTAGGTCTTATTCCCCGTAAAACAGTGCACCTATTGTATTCTTCATGTAAATGAGAAAAATGTCAAACTGCTGAGATACGAGTACAGAACCTGGGCCGGTACCTACAAAAATAATTAGTATCGCTAAGTACGCTTAGCAGAAGAAATTTTTCACGAGTTGCTCTTAACTTTTGACATAATACTTAAGTGATACCTGCCAGACTACTTGCTGTTCTTAAGTACTCTTTACAGACGAAAAACCTGAGTGGTCCCCATGAGGTTACTTAAGTGCTTCTCATTTTACGCAGTCAAGATGCGTGCACTGTAAAAACGACAAGGGAGAATATTATGAAGGCCGATATATTAAAGAGAAACAGGAAAGAAAAGCCATTTTGGGCCTGTATATGCCGTTTTCAACGAATTATTATGGAAAAATTAGACCACATTGAAATTATATCATAATGATAGATTTAGAGATGTTTCGCCGCAAATAGCTTATGGAAGATCGCTAGCGCAAAAAATGAAAGTACAGAATTTGCAATACTGTGTTACTTAGTAACTAGAAAGATGCAGCTCTTCATTAGTGATAATCCTTGACTTCGCTCTTCTCACGTCCTCTGGTACGATTCCCCTATAAAGCAAACAATTTCTCTTAAACATCTACCGTAGGAGGCGTTTCTGTTTTTCAGCTATAGCTTACTTATCAATCAAATATAAGTAAGCTTGTGTCGTATAGTTGCGAATGCTACAGCTGTTTTACAGATGGAAAAAAAAAATGCAATTAGAGAATAATATGCCACATCAGCCTGACAATAATACTTTGTGACGTGATGCTAGCGATTCACGAAACATATTGTCCCAACATTCAGCTACAGTTGTAGCCTTCCCCATTGTGATGTGTCTTCATTATATTCATTCATTAAATTAGTGGATAGGTACAAAGTACCCGGGAAATATTTTAATGTTCCGTAAGCATATTAAATGAGGAACTAATCATAACCTAACCTAACCTACCCATGTCTGGACGGGGTCAAGACCTTGTAAAGGACTTGCCGAGGTTAGGTTGTGAAAATGATTCACAATGAACCTTGTCATAATATTCAGCCCCAGCTGTGCCGTCTGGTAACCATTCTTCATTGCATTCATTTACAACAGTAGAGTGCATGTATAAAATAACAGGGTAACGTCCTCAAGAGGTACAGTACGGGGAAACGTACATGTTTTGACGGGGAAATTAGACACGTTGAGGTAAGGTGATGCAGGCAATTATCGATGAATTTTGTCCAAAAAATTAGCAGGTGGCTGCGCCCCATGGTAATAATTCTGTATCATAATCCTTCACCAAATTAGAATACATGTGTAGAATAGCAGCAGGAAAGTGTATTTTATGAATATCGTCCATAACCTAACCTAACGAGTCTTTGATGGGGAAACGACCAGCCTAGGTCATGCAAGCGATCCATTCAGTTATGTCTGTGCCCTACGGTAATCACTCTGTCATAGTCATGCAGTAAATTAGAGTATATGTACGAAATAACCGAGAAATGACGTGCAAGCACGTAGAATAGGGAACCGATCAGAACGATGTTTTGACGGGGAAACGACCGACTCGTCGATGTGAGGTCGTGCAGGGATTAATAATGAATTTTGCCATCATAATCAGCACTAGCTGTGCCGCGTGGTACCCATTCTTTATCATATGCATTCAATCAAGTAAAGTACATATTTATAAAACACCATCAGTAAACGTCTTGAAAGTATACATCGCAGGAAACCGTCTATGTTTTGTCGAGGAAACGACTACCCATCGTTGTTAGGTGATACAACAGATTCTAAACGAAGTTTGACCTAATCAACTCTTGCTGTGCTCAACAGTAGTGATTCTTAATCTTGATCATCCAGTAAATCAGAACACATGCATAAAAGATCAGGGAAACGTCCACATCTTGGCAGGGAAACTACGGGACTCCAGACCCGTCAAGATTAGGTCATGAGTTTTTACTTAAGTAAAACCTCATAGAGAACCTTGCTATACCCTGCAGTCATAAAATTGTTATGTTAGGTGTTTAAGGGGCGGCTTCCCGTCCCTAGAACGCCTAAAGTGCAGCTGGGTTCCCTTTTTAGACCGGAGCTTAGACAAACATGAGAGGGCCAGGGCATAAAAACACCGGGCAATAACCTTACACGTATATTGACAAATTCAACTACTGTGGAACAGGTAGACAATTTTACACAATCTCATAGGCAAAAATCAATACATAGGCTGTTATTAGTGGGTAGAGTATCGCACAGGATACTGGATGCACAGGAGTCTAAGTCTGGTTCAGGAGGGCCAAGGCACTATTACACCGTCCGTGGTGAGGAGGCACTGTCGTGAGGCATTCACTGTTCTGGCACTAAGTTTTTAGACTAAGTACAGCGGGGGAGGGTGTTACTTTACTCTGCACAAGGGAGGGGAGTAGTTCATGACACTATGTTACAGGTGCCGTTACAGGGGTGGGGTGGGGTGTCACAGTCTATAATCACTGCCTGTTCTTTTACACTTATTATCTTATGTTCTTGCTTGGCCTCACTGTACACTTATAGCTTGATTTCACTGGGGCACCTGTTCTTTTACACGCGTTGGTCTCCGTCTTTTCTGGGCCTCACTGTACACTGATATCACGGTAAACTCACTCTCGTGCCTCGAATGCGGGCCTCACTGTTCACTGATAATTCACTGTCTTTAGGTCCACTTTGTTTCACTGGGGGAAGGAGTGGTCCAGTACTTACAACTCTCGGCCTGGGATAGGCAGAGGCCTTCTGGGAGTCCCTTCGTTCCACGGCCACGAGACCACTCTCAGGGACGTCATCTCTCTGCTGGGGCTCGGGCTGTGTGTGGTGAAGGTCCCCTCGCCACGACCAAACAGGTGTTGGAGGCGCTCACTCAGGCGCCGGGTGGAGGACAGGCATCGCCTTAATTGGGGTAGGGAGTGGGCCCACCCGAGGGTCCGTGGGATGTCCTCGGAGGGGAGTTGCCTGTGGTCTTCTGCTGGAGACGCCGCCAACAGGGCTGGGTTGTGGCATCATCCCCTGCCAGAGCCCGTCAGGTGTGCACCCTCTTCCCCCGGACGGAGGGAGAACAATCCTGGGGACAGTATGGGACCTCTCCACCAATCCTCTGTGCAGTGGTCCTCCTCCTGGAGGTTGCCTCAGTCTGGGTAGACAGGAGGGTAATCTGTGCTCCTGCCGGAGGGCAGGACTGAGCACAGCTCACCGTCTCATTGTGGAGTCACAGGGGTCAAGAGACTTTGGCGTCTCTCTGTGGCGCAGCTACAGACCAATGCTGGGTTCCCTTGGGCAAAAGATGAAAGGTGGCTACAAGCCGTCCCTTCAGTGTCGGCGCAGCTCCAGACCTGTCGGGAACACAGGTGAAGTGCGGCTACTGGAGGGGGGAGATTATGGCTGCGATCTCCTTATGTGAGCAATTAGCCATCGGAGAGAGGGATGATCCTGGCGAGCTGGTCCATCTGATGCTGGAGGAAATCCCCTGCAGGGGAAATCCGTCACCTGCCTGTCGGTGTGGCTACCAGCCATCACCGAAGTCCCACAAGGAGGGTGGCGTGCAGGAGAGGGGCGGCTACAGGCCGTCACCGGTGTTGTGCCCTCCGAGGCAACTACAGAAGGAGAGGGGACGTACTGGTCTCTCCCCAACGTGGCTACCGGCCGTCGCTGGTCTCTGTAGGGGGTGTGAGCAGCACTATGCTGAGCGGCTACAGGCCGCCTGCTAATTAGTGGCCCGGCTACAGGCCATGGCCTTTTTTGGGTGCAGCTACAGGCTGTCACTGGTGCCCGGCTACAGGCCGTGGCCCTTTTTCAGAGCAGCTACAGGCCGTCTCAGGTAATGCACGGCTACTGACCATCACTGGGCTGCTGCTCGGAACTGTTCAGCCAGTTCCACCCCGATCCTGTCAGTGATCAGCTCACCCAAAAAGTAGTGTACTTTGACTAAGGTGGTGGCACCAGGCGAGTTCCGGGGAATAGGGGCACGTGGCCTGGGTGAACTTATGTCCGTATTGCCCAGGTGCGTTCTGCGCGCCGTCTAGCCCTCCGTGTTCTCCTCCTGGGGGTGTGGCCTGCGCTGCCACAGCTGGCATTTTAAAAATGTTCAACATTTCCATTTAGTAAATTAAAACACATATTTAAAATAACAAAGAAACGTTTTGAGACATAACAAATCATAGTATAACGACGGTAGGTAGGCGACAAAAATGATAATTTGGGAGTATACATAGTACCAAGAAATTTAAATTTCACTCTGCACTCGACACTCAGAAAATTGTAGTACCACCTATTTGTGATGATAATAACAAAATCTTCGTTGGTCATTCACTCTGTCTGAAAGAATTCATTGTTTACTCATCACGATTTTGCTATGCACTGCTTTTCATCCAGCCTTACTCCACTTACGATTTTTGTACTTTGCTGAGTCCACACATTAAAGCACTCCATGCTGAGATTTAAGTAGAAGTGAAACCAAAATACTTAGTAAATTTGTAGTACAGGACCTGAGCTTAAAACAGTGAGCGCTATGCTTGCCTGGGCCAACACGAATTATGTAGTCGACTCCTCCCGAATGTAACCAGTGTATGATTACTTGTGCTTAACAGCGTACCTAAAAGATGATCACCCAAACGACAACTATCGGTGATGTCATGCAGTCATGCTCAGTACCCAGTCTACTGGTAACCTGGTAGCCTGAAGTGTTTGGATACCTGGCCCAGACTTAGGCATCAACATTACGCCCCGTGAACAGTTTTGCAAATACTCGATAATTTTCATAGCAACGATTGTCCAGGGAACTGATACTTTCTTGTTAACCGTAAAATACCAGCGCTATATCTTTATGTACTTGGCTGACGACGTTAAGAACATGTAAATATGCAATCCTGTGATGGATGTCAAGGTGTACCAAATATGCCATTGCGTTCGTTCGGTCTTCAGCACTGGCCTGCCAACTCTTGCACTAGATTTCATTCTAGTCTGTTATCCTTCTAAGTACAACGTTGTAGAATAATAGATGCTTATTGTTCATCACAGAAGTAATCCTCAAATTTGTCAGTAGCATTCAGAATCACTCTGTATACACACACACACACACACACATATATATATATATATATATATATATATATATATATATATATATATATATATATATATATATATATATATATATATACTGTATATATTGTTATGCAGCGTATTCTGTGTCCCGACTTCCTGGGTCCTTAATTCCTAACCGGGTCAGCTCTAGCTAGGAAGGGAAAACACAAACACCACGGGTAGACAAATACACAGTATATTAATACAGAACAATTACACATACAGCGTTCTATGATCAGAGTCGAAGTTACACAATGCTTTACACTGATATTGATCTCAATCACTTGTCCATCTAGCTCAGCATCATTGTCTCACATCTGGGCTATTTCTCTCACCATATCACAAACAATATGTCACCAATATAGGTAGTACATTAACACAGACAGATGGACATATAACACAACCCAGTATACCCACAGGGACAGTTCTTAAGCCTAGGTGCTTGCGGGACATAGACGGGTCCTAGCTAATACATCATCTCCGCGTGATATATACGAAAGTCCCTAGCTAACTTAGCTTCTATACACAAGTCACACAGGCCGAGAATATACCATAGGTCACACTGGGGGCGTGGAGGGGGGAGAGGGGCTTAATGTGGATAGGGAGGGTTACTCTCTGGGAAGTCGGACCGGGGGTAAGGAGGAGAAGGGGGGGGGGGGATATAGCCTGAGATCATGCTGTGTTATGGGAATGGTGTGGGCTTTTTTTTTTTTTTTTTGGTGAGGAAGAAGGAACCAAAGGCCATGCGCCCGCAATAACAGTTCGCTCCAAGAGAAAAACAAAATACAAGAGAGAGCCAAATTCAAGATCCATTCATTTCGAGATGCTTGGACACACTGCGTTTGAAAGACTGGAGATCATAGGCAGGAGGAAATACAGACAGAGGGAGACAGTTCCAGAGTTGACCTGTTGCATAAATGAAGGACTGGGAGTAACGGTTAACTCTTGCATTAGAGAGTTGGACAGAAAAGGGATGAGAGTTTGCTGCTAGACGGGTGCTACGCGCCCGTCGTAGAGGTGGAGGAATGCATGCAGTCAGTTCAGAGGAGCAGTGACCATTAAAGTAGCGATGGAAAAGAGATAAAGATGCAACAGTGCGGCGAAGAGACAGGTTGAAGGGAGTCAGTAAGAGGAGGAGAGTTAATGAGACGAGAAGCCTTTGACTCTACCCTATTGAGAAGAGCTGTATGTGGGAAGCCTCGTCACACATGAGAGTTGTACTCCACACAGGGGCGGATAAAACCCCTGTACAGAGTCAACAATTGTGCAGGGGTAAAGAAAGAACGGAGTCGGCTTAGCACACCCAATCTCTTGGAGGTAGATTTTACAAGAGATGCAATATGATCTTTCCAAGATAAGTCCCGAGTAAATGAAACCCCAAGCATGTTCAAGGATTATGCAGGATTAAGCTGAATATTATTAAACATTAGTGGGTATACCTGTGGAAGATTTTGACGGGTTGATAGGTGTAAGAACTGAGTCTTAGATGCATTAAAAACAACAAGATTATTTTTACCCCAGTCAGAGATACGAGCCAAGTCAGACATTAGGTGTGCCATAGCCTCATCCCTTGTTTGTTGAAGTAACTGCTGAGATGGGCGTTGCGGGAACCGAATGGAAAGGTGAAGGGTGTTGTCATCAGCGTATGAGTGTATAGGGTTAGATGTACAGCTTAGAAGGTCATTGATGAATAAAAGGAAGAGAGTTGGTGATAGGACAGAGCCCTGAGGAACACCACTGTTAATAGATCTAGGAGAAGAACGATGGCCGTCTACAACATCAGCTATAGAATGACCAGAAAGGAAGCTAGCGATGAAGGCACAGATAGAAGGATAGAAACCGTAAGAGGGCAATTTGGAAATTAAAGATTTATGCCAGACTCGATCAAAAGCCTTTGAGATGTCAAGTGCAATGGCAAAGCTTTCGCCAAAGTCCCAAAAGAAGGATGACCAGGAGTCTGAAAGGTAGGTGAGAAAATCACCAGTGGAGCGTCCCTGACGGAACCCGTACTGACGATCAGAAAGAAGGTTGTGATAGGAAAGATGCCTTAAAATTTTTCTATTGAGAATTGACTCGAAAACTTTTGAAATACAGGACGTTAAAGCAATTGAACGATAGTTGGAGGGTTGGGAGTGGTCACCCTTCTTTGGGACTGGCTGAATGAGAGCAAACTTCCAGCAAGAAGGAAAGGTACAAGTTGACAGACAAAGGCAAAAGAGTTTGCCTAGGCAGGGTGTAAGCGCAGAAGCACAGTTCTTGAGAACAACAGGAGGGACTCCATCAGGCCCATATGCCTTGTTAGTATTGAGGCCTGTGATGGCAGAAAATGTATCAGCTGAAGAAAGTTTAATGTTAGCCATGAGGAAGTCAGAGGGGGAAAGTGATGGAGGAACAGCATCAGAATCGTCTAAGATGGAATTGGAGGAGAAAGTCTGTGCGAAGAGATCTGCTTTATCAGTAGAAGAAATAGCTACAGAACCATCCGAGTAGAAAAGAGGAGGGAAGGATGATGAGGTAAAGTTGTTAGAAAGGTTTTTGGCAAGGTGCCAGAAGGAGCGGGAAGAATTCAAGTTGGAGAGTTGAGGGCATTTAGTACGGATGAAATTATTTTTAGCAGAGCGAAGAACAGACTTAGCACGATTCCGGGCAGAAACGTAAAGATGATGTGATTCAGAGGTGGGTTGGCTCTGGTACCTTTTGTAGGCCCTCTCCTTGTTGCAGACAGCATTAGAACAAGCGTGATTAAACCAAGGCTTTCTTGCGTTAGTCAAAGGATATGAGAAAGGGATGTATGCTTCCATGCCCGAGAGAATAACCTTCATAATGCACAAGGCACACTCAGATAGCTCCCGGCCATGGAAGCAATAATCATTCCAGGGAAAATCAAAGAAGTACTGCCTGAGGGCCTCCCAATCCCCGGCTCCAAAATGCCACAGACAATGTTTCCCTGGAGGGTCCACAGGCCGTACCGGAGTGATAAGACAGATTAAGGTAATAAGGTTGTGATCAAAGGAGCCCAACGGAGAGAAAAGATCAACAGAGTAAGCAGAAGGATTAGTTGTGAGGAAGAGGTCAAGTATGTTGGAGCTCTCTCCAAGGCGGTCAGGGATACGGGTAGGGTGCTGTACAAGCTGCTCTAGGTCATTAAGGATAGAAAAGATGTAGGCTTGTTCACCAGGTGGATCCGTGAAAGGAGAGGAGAGCCAAAGGTGGTGGTGAACATTGAAATCTCCTAGAATGGAGATTTCAGAGAAAGGAGAAATGGATAGAATGTGTTCCATCGTAGATGTAAGATAGTCGAAGAATTTTTGATAGTAGAATTAGGGGATAAGTAAACAGCACAGATATATTTAGTCAGAGAATGACAGGAAAGCCGAAGCCAGAGTGTAGAGAATTCAGAATAATCGAGTTCAGGAACATGAGAGCGAGATAAGTCGCTGTGTATATATACACAACAGCCACCTTTGGCTTTGAAATGAGTATAGAGAAAGTAGGAGGATACAGAAAAGGGTTTGCTGTCAGCTGCCTCAGACAGCTGAGTCTCAGTTAGAAAAAGGTGAGGTTTAGAGGAGGAGAGACGGTGCTCAACAGAGCGAAAGTTAGAGTAAAGACCGCGAATGTTGCAGAAATGAAGAAGAAGAGAGTCAGACAGTGGTTCCAGGCACCTTGAGTCGTCACCGGGAGAGGGGCGGAAGGTGGGGGCATTTATGGTCCCCCCCCGCCCCGGGGACTCCGAGGCAGGGTTATGAAACGCCATGATTTTTTTTTTTGAATTTTGGAAAAGGAAGTGTAGTGTGTACTGTGCATGTAGTTTGGTGTAAATAGAGAAATTTGTGTTGGAGAGCATGCTGGCCTACTTTCTGTGTAACTGAGACACTGAAAAAGTTCAGCAAAGGGGGATGGTCAAGAACTAGTCCTGAGGGCTGATGAAACGGGAGCTCCAGCACTCCCTATCATCGGCTTTCCAACCACCTCGGGAGTACTGCCCTGCTTGACTGTCACTGTTCGAGAGAAGGGGGAGATCTTGACCCAGGGCTGGGGCTATACACTCCGTGCGTGATTCACAGGGGCACAATTCATCAATGGGGGGAGAGATACTATAGTCGGGGGGGGGGGGAAGAACTTGCCGCGTATGGGGATAGGGACACAGGATAACGGTCTGTTGATAGTTCACTGAAGGGGGAGGGGGTCAACGACACTGGGGAGGTATATGATCACGAGACCTGTCACTCACGGTTCTGACGGAGAGGAGGCCACGGCCCCTGGGGAAGAGGGCCTATACAGGGAGCTCCAAGTGGTGGCCGGGTGTGAGAGGCGGGCCGTCCAGGGAGGTGTACAGGACAGTAGGGCCTGTGGAGTTGCCACTAGTCCGGGAGTAATGAGGCAGCATCTGGGGCGGCTTCCTCGCCACATTGGCCCTGCAGGAGGCAGGGCTCTCGGGACTGGGCCCGAAGAAGGCCAGAAGTCGGGCAGTGTTCCGTCAGCTCTTGGATGTCCTCGGGGTCCGGGGGAGGGCCTGGTGAAGTCCCGGCCCGAGTGTCGGCCGGGAGTAGGATGCTGCCCAGGTAGGGCTGCCTATACCCCAGTCCGGGGTGGCCATCAGGAGAGAACTGCAGCCACCTGCGTCGGGGGAGGTCCTTCGGTCTCAGTGAGCACTTGGGGAGGCCTGCTGGTTCTGGGGACTGTGGCCTCTGCTACAGGGGAAGGCCGACAGAGGAGAGCTGCGGCCTCTGGTCCTGGCAGAGCCTGTCAGCGTCTGGGGTGACCCGGGCTGCAGGAACCGGACTCCGGGCCTTGGGGGCGTCTCGTCTGGTCGGGACTCAGGAGGGGAATCTGTAGGGGGAGAAGCTCCAGGCCTCCAAGGAGAGAGCTGGGAAGAGTGGCACCTTGCTCTAACACAGGGCAGTGGGGCGAGCCGGAGGTGACTCTTTCCGTCAGGCAGCCCCATTGGGCACTGCCTGTGCTCCTACGTGGAACAAGGGTACAAGGGCACTCCAGGCACTCCTGTCATAGGGCTAGGGCCTCCTGCCCTGGAGACGTCGGGAGGAAGAGGTCTGACATACACTCTTGGCTAGTGCTGCTTGCCCTCCCTTCGTCGGGTTGGAGTTACCTGTCCCGGGGACGTCAAGAGGAAAAGGCCGGACGTACACTTTCGGCTAACGCCACAGCTCCGACGGAGCGTGCCCTCCTTCCGTCTGGGAAGGTCCTGTGCCTGTAACGTCGGCAGGAAGAGGCCGGACGTACTCTTTCGGCTTTCGCCGCAGCTCCGATGAAGCGTGCTCTCCTTCAGTCTAGGCAAGGGAACTGCAACCCTAGAGGCTCCTTCTGAGTCCTCACTCAAATAAGGAGCCGATCCAGAAGACGGCGTCCGAGGGTGTGCCTGGGAACTTGCCACTGCAAGTCCCACCCCGATTCTGTCGAGCACTTCCTCTGCTGGAGAGTAGTGTACTTTTTCTGTACACTGCTGGGTGGTCTGGGTGCTCGGAAAATGGGCGCAGGGTCGCGAGGGAGATGTGTCGTTGCCGCCTGGACACCCGCCCAGGTAAGTCAGCCCCTCCGTTGTCTCCTTGTGGGGAGGGTGTCATCCCCTCACTCTCTCCTTCTGGGGTGGTGGTGTCGGGCTCATCCCGCCGCGCTGGTATATATATATATATATATATATATATATATATATGTGTGTGTGTGTGTGTGTGTGTGTGTGTCTCTGTGTCTGTGTGTGTGTGTGTATGTGTGTGTGTGTGTATGTATGTGTGTGTGTGTGTGTGTGTGTGTGTGTGTGTGTGTGTGTGTGTGTGTGTGTGTGTGTGTGTGTGTGTGTGTGTGCGTGTGTATGTATGTGTGTGTTTAAGCACCACCGCTCATTCATATGACTTCGTCCGCTATAATATATAAAGCATAACTGCCAGTAAAAAGAAATACTTAAAACAGTAACCCTGTAAACCTTCTCAGTATGTCATTGTGAGTTGTGAGTAGCAGTACTTGCTACTCACAGGGTGAGAAATATGCCTCTGGGATGGTGGGGAGGCAGGTGGTGGTAAGGCTAGTGTGTTTCCGCATTACGAGTAGTAACGGTGGGGACCGACGGTGCGGCGGCCTAACTGTTGCTTACAAGGAGACAGTTCAGAATATTTTAAATATGTGGCGTCGATATTGTTTTTAATATTCTATCCAGTATCTGAGACGGAGTGTATCGTAATAAAATGCTATGCTTAGGTAGCAAAGTAACGGTAGTCAAGACCACATTGCTGCTGATTTAAGAGTGTTTCTTGCTTATGCGTGGCGTTGACAGCTCTCGTAACATAATGTGGAAAATAATACTAAGCTGCAAATGACGTATAAACATAAAACTTCGCTCTTTTTACCAGGTAAGTTCATTACTTTGTGCCCAGAGTTGTGAAGAACAGAAATGACGTTGCATGTGATGAAAATGTCTCCCACAAGAGTGATGTCAAACACTGTCCAAGAACTGAATGCTGTAGTTATCTTTAGCAGTGAATGAACCTGTCATAAATATTGCTTGTATAACTTACTCTTCATTTCGCTTTATACTGTTTATTTCTTGTGTGTGTGTGTGTGTGTGTGTGTGTGTGTGTGTGTGTGTGTGTGTGTGTGTGTGTGTGTGTGTGTGTGTGTGTGTGTGTGTGTGTGTGTGTGTGTTATATCGTCTGATATGTAGTTCAATGGAATGAAAATTTGTGTATGACTTGAATGAAATCAGGCTACGGAAGGGGGAAAAAAATAACCATAATTTGTGAGTCCTGCTTACGTGTGCTCAGGTTCAGTAGTGTGTGTAATTTATTTTACATTATTAGTCGTTGACTACTGGCGCAGCGAAGGGATGGGTGAGGTGGGGATGGGAGGAGAATAGCGGTAGGCCATACTATAGGTCCATTGTCCCCTGCAGTAGGCCTTACAGGGGTGCCGCCTTGGCGAACAGTGGCTGAGTATAGTGTTGATAATGCAACACAGATGTGTGCATCACTGTTTTCTATTCTCTCAGCCAGGGGCAGAGTGGCTCAGTGGTAGAGCCCTTAACTCGAGACCGCGAGGTCGAGAGTTCGCGTCCCGCCGGGTAGCTGCCTTGCTGCCAGTGGTAGCGCTCTCCCGCCACCTAGCAGGCTATTTAACTAGGTCTAGCTTTGGGAAATAATCCCCTTTTTCTGCAAAATATACTGCCCCTCTCTTACTGCATCCAGTATTTTATACTGTACGTGTTTACAGCATTTGTGCTTTAGAATAAACCTTCAGAAATCCCATAGTAATGTCATAATCGATACCGGTATGACATAAAATCGTTTTAAATTACCAGCAGACAAGGCAGTACTCTCTCTCTCTCTCTCTCTCTCTCTCTCTCTCTCTCTCTCTCTCTCTCTCTCTATATATATATATATATATATATATATATACCGGTATGTCATGAGCATGTTTACGAATAGCTGAGAATGGTGGGCTAGCAATAGTTTGTTCAAACAGACTGACCAAGGTGTTCACAGCTGCGTGTTATGAGGTGCCGTTTCGCCTTCCCCATATACAAAACACCACAACTTTGACTCTTACATTGATGTACAACGGACGATTTCAGCTCCTCAGGAATCACATCCTTGAACTGAAAGAATGATTGGATAATGCAGTTTGCCTTGAAAACTACTCTATGATTTAGCTGTGGATAAAATTCACGTAGTAAGCTGGTTAAAAGTTTACGGAGTGAACAGCTGCCTCTCCCAGGAAAAACAATGGGGAAATAAATCACAGTGTTGTACTGATATCTACATCAATAACACTTAATGGAAATTCGTTCTTCTCAGATATCGTACTTCAGCATCAAATGTAACGTACTTAGGACATATATCAAAAGCTCGTCTAGCAGTTGTTACCACAAGATTTCGTTTGTATTCTATAGGAATAAAAGATGTGATTTTTGAGCACAGATCCGTGAATGTTGCTTTCCTGTATAACGATGTCGTGAAAGAACTGGAGTCCCTATTGATCTTGATGGAGGGAAAAGAGTTCATGTTATTATCCTTGGTTTCGGAAGTGAATTCTGTGCTATCATGGTGAGAGTTGAGCTTCTCTAAAACTGCGGAACATGGTCAGTAGACTTAAAAGCAAGAAGGTGTCATCTACATAACGTCTACAGAACAACGGTTTAAAATTCTGTGGGCAGTTGTCAATACATTTTTCTCAGTGGTGACATAGAAAAGCTTTGATAATGTTGGTCCAAGGGGGAAGCCCATCATTACACCATCTTTTTGTCGATGTATGGTGCCATTAAACAAAATGAGAGTCACTTGAAGACAGTGTAATTAGAAGTTCCTTGAACTGGGGTTTACTTAAGCCGTAGACTTTATCAGTTCCATTGAAGAAATTTGCGGCACAAATACTGTATTTCCAGTTTCCTTGAAGGGATATTTGTAAAAAATGATTTTACATCAAAACAAGCCATCACCCAGTCGGTAGTATTTAAGTTGCAGATTTCCTTAACGAAAGAGAATAAATCCTTCACAATATACTGGTTAGCAGTAATAGCCTAGGTGAAATGCATGGAATTATAAATATCGCAAGGTCATACGTGTACCGATAGCGGAAAAGATGAGTCATATATATATATATATATATATATATATATATATATATATATATATATATATATATATATATATATTGTATCACTGATAGACAAAAATGGTGAAGTCATTAAATGCAGCGATAGGATGGTGGTGTGTGTTGAAGAATGTAACAAAGACATGTATGCATCAGAGACAATACTACCAATAGCTAACTTCTCAGCTGACACAAGTGAAATACTCGAGGTAACACCAGACGAAGTACACCATTCTCTTAAAAGAATGAAAACAGGGAAGGCCGCAGGAAAAGACAGAATAGTAGCAGATTTACTGTCGGATATAGGAGTCGTACTTCAGTACAGGCTTGCCCACTTATTTACTCAGTGTATATTTACTCAGTGTATAAAGAAGAAGAAAATTTCCAAAACACGGTGTAATACAATAGTTATTTTGATTTACAAGAAAGGAGACTCAAAATATTTTAGTAACTATCGACACAACCTTATGACCAGTTATTTTCAAATTCCTCACTAAAGTCCGTACAAACATGATAACACATTTGGAAGAAAACCAACCTCGTGAACAGCAGGATTCCGAAGCGGGTATTTGACTACCGATCATCTACACACAAT
>NC_137019.1:23333032-23358032 GCF_032717465.1 Coenobita brevimanus | reverse complement strand
ATTTAACAAAGTATTTTCAGTTGTTGAGAGGGTAGCTACAGGTTTTAATTGGCCCAAAAAGTATTGCCCAGTACTCCTTCAGACTGTTCTCACCGGTAAAGCTCAAGTAACTTATGCATATTTGCCTCAGGATCAATCTGATAATTATGATGTAGTTAAGAGCTTCATTCTTAAGGCCTATGAGCTTGTTCCTGAAGCCTATAGAGTAAAATTTAGGACAACTTATAAGCAAGATAAGCAATCCCATGTTGAGTATGCAAAAATCAAAGAAGATCTGTTAGAGCAGTGGTTAAATTCTAAGAATGTAAATTCTGATTTTGATAAAATTAAGAAGATGATTTTGCTGGAGGACTTCAAAAGGTGTATTAATAAAGATGTAAGCCTATATCTTGATGAGAAAAGAATAGATAATTTGTCTGATGCTGCAGTTTTAGCTGATGAATATGTTCTCACTCACAAGAGATATTCTAAAGAAAAAAGGAAAGCTGCAAATAAGTACGTTGCCTCTACTCAGAGTACAGGTAACAGGAAAGAGAATAAAGATGATGTTTCTCAGGAAGTAAATACCAGCTCCACCTCTAGATTTCAGAAAAGTAAATATACTTCTTGTAGTAAGCTTGGTCATACTACGGAGAAATGTTTCAGGAGACAGCATGATGTGAACAAAAAGGAGTCTTTAAATATTCAGTCAATTGGTCTAGTGTCCACCCTTGAGAGTTCCCAGAATTCTTTAACCGAGGTAACTGAACCTGCTTTGAGGGGTAAATTAAATTCTCATGATGAAGCTCCTATTTTAAGCTGTAACGTGGGTGACACTCTCAAGAGTTCATGTGCTAATTTCCTGTCTGATGGTTTTGTCAGTCCTATGGACAGTAATGACAGAAAATCAGTTAAAATATATCGTGATACAGGTGCTTGCCAATCCCTTATGCTGACCAGTGTTCTATGCTCTAATGTTAATTCCTCTGATGAAACTGTAATCTTACAAGGTGTAGGGAATAATTACTTCTCTGTCCCTCTGTGCAGAGTGAATTTAGAGTCTGGTTTTGTTAATGATTCCGTTATGGTTGGGTTGGTTGAGACACTCCCAATGTCAGGTGTAACTTTCTTACTTGGAAATGATATTGGTGGAAGTCAAGTGCGTCCAGCTCCTCAGTTGTCTAGTGAACCAGTGACTGCGACCCAGGATTGTGATGTCCCTGATGTGTTCTCTGCATATGCTGTCACTAGGGCTAAGTCTAAGGTTACTGGTGACTTAGAGGATAATGATGATGATGATGTTATCCTAGCTGACACTTTTCTTGCTAATTTGGACCACTCACCAGATGAGGCAGTACCCCGTAGTGTTGATAATTTGTCTCGTCAAGAGTTGGTTGAGTTGCAGGTTGCTGACCCTGAGTTGAAAGGTCTAGCTAACTCTGCTTGCAGTGAGTAAGAGTCAGCTAGTGCTTCTACTTGTTATTATATAAAGTCAGGAGTACTTATGAGAAAGTGGAGACCCCCAACAGCATCAGCCGACTGTGAATGGGAGGTTGTACATCAAGTTGTCATCCCTCGTGTTTGTAGGCAGGATATCATTAGAGTGGCTCATGATTCCAGTTTGGCAGGACACCTTGGAGTGAGGAAGACTGTGGCACACATTTTGAAACACTTCTACTGGCCAGGTATCTTCAGAGATGTTTCCTGGTATTGTAAGTCTTGTCACACCTGTCAAGTTGTGGGGAAGTGTAATCAGACCGAAAAGGTTGCACCTCTAGTTCCCATTCCTCCTTTTGAGGCACCATTCACCCGTGTGTTGGTGCATATTGTGGGCCCTTTTCCTAAGACCTCTTCAGGATTTTCTTATGTGTTGACCCTGATTGATATGGCTACTCCTTATCCTGAAGCCATTCCACTTAGAAATATCTCAGCAAAGAACGTGGTTAAGGAAATGCTGGGGTTCTTCACCAAGTTTGGTCTGCCCAAGGAGGTACAGTCAAACTGGGGAAGTAATTTCATGTCAAATGTTTTCAAGCAGTCTCTGAAAGAGTTGGGCATCACCCAGATCACGTCTTCAGCTTACCATCCCCAGACACAAGGAGCGTTGGAGAGATATCATCAAACACTCAAATCGATGCTCAGGAAATACTGTTTGGAACATCAGAAAGACTGGGATAAAGGTCTTCCATTCGTTGTATTTGCCGCAAGAGAATCTCCAAATGAATCACTGGGCTTCTCACCCTTTGAACTACTGTTTGGCCATGAAGTAAGAGGACCCGTTAAGCTACTCAAGGAATGCTGGCTGTCAGAGGAAGATGACGTCAACCTGCTGGAGTATGTGATGAAGGTCAAAGAACAGCTGTCCACTGCTTTACAGCTGGTGAGAGAGAATTTAGGAGCTGCTCAGAAGATGAAGACTTGGTATGATAAGAAGTCCAGGTTACGCCACTTTCAGCCAGGAGATCAGGTTTTGATTCTGCTACCAGTGCATGGGCAACCTCTTCAAGCCAAGTTTAGTGGTCCTTATTTCGTGGAGAAGAAACTCAGTGATGTCAACTTTGTTATCGCCACACCAGATCGTAGAAAGAACAAGCAACTTTGTCACATCAACATGCTAAAGTTATATCACAGGCGGGACGAAAATAACCCAGTCTGCACTGTAGCTGCTCCACCCGAGTCTGCAAGTGAAGTTCTCCCATGCAGTATGAGCCTGAGTGATAGTTTGGGGAAGAATCCTGATATCATGAATGATCTCCAGACTAAGCTTTCTCATCTAGCTCCCGAGGAAAGGCAGGAATCTTCGGCATTACTGCAGGAGTACCCGGAAGTGTTCCGTGCCACTCCAGGAAGAACCACTGTGTTGATGCATGATGTCGATGTTGGAGACGCAAAGCCAGTTAAACTGCCTCCTTACCGTGTGAACCCAGTGAAAGTTCCTCTCATCCAGAAGGAGCTTGGCTACCTGTTGGACCACAAGATGATTGAGCCCTGTCAGAGTGAGTGGAAATCTCCTGTCACTCTAGTCCCTAAGCCAGGTGGGTCACAGCAGCTTTGCATTGACTACAGACGTGTTAATCAGATAACCAAAAGAGACACTTACCCTCTCCCTCGCGTGGAAGATTGCATAGACAAGATCGGAAAGGCTAGGTACATAAGTAAGTTTGATTTGTTAAAGGGATACCGGCAAGTACCTATGACTGAACGTGCTCGGGGATCTCATGTTTTGTAACACTAGGAAACTCTCTTGCATGTTCTGTAATGCCATATGGTATGAAGAATGCACCAGCCACTTTTCAGAAGCTCATGAATGTTGTAACAGAGGGTTTGGCAGGGTGTGTTGTTTATGTTGATGATGTATTAATCTTCAGTGACAACTGGAAAGATCACCTATGCCATGTCAGTAAATTTCTTGAGCGTTTGGTTCAGGCTAATCTTGTAGCTAATTTATCAAAGTGTGAGTTTGGTCAAGCTAAAGTTCAGTACCTTGGGTACGTAATTGGTGATGGACAAGTTGCACCACCAGGAGCTAAGGTTCAGGTTATAAGTGATCTTCCCAGACCTAAAAGTAGAAAAGAGCTACAAAGATTTTTGGGAATGGTAGGTTATTACAGGAGATTTGTTCTTAACTTTTCAATTCTTGTATCACCACTTACAGATCTACTGAAAAAGGAAGTTAAATTTGTCTGGACCGATAACTGTGAATCCTCTTTCAGTAAACTTAAAGCTATCCTATTAAGTCAGCCAGTGCTCGCTACTCCAAATTTTGCTAAGCCTTTTAAGATGGCTGTTGACGCAAGTGATACAGGAGCTGGGGCTGTTTTGCTGCAAAAGGATGATCAGGGTATTGAACACCCTGTATCTTATTACAGTAAGAAGTTCACTCCACCTCAAAAGAATTACTCCACTATTGAGAAAGAGCTTTTGGCCTTGATTTTGGGTTTACAGCATTTTTCTTTTTATTTGTGTTCTGGTTTTGACCCCATAATCATTTATACCGATCATAACCCACTGAAATTCCTTAGTAAGATTAAAGATAAAAATCAGAGATTGACAAGATGGAGTCTACTTCTTCAGGAGTATTCATTAGACATACAACATGTCAAGGGGAAAGAAAATGTTATTGCAGATTGCTTATCTAGACTTTAGACAGATTGTTTTAGAGTAATAAGAAATTTCCTCTGTAAATTTCTTTTTCTTTGTGGGGAGGTGTTACATAGCCTATGTTTTCATCATCCTTTGTATAATTCTAACGTACAGTATGCTGCATGTTTGATCACGATTCGCCTCGTGGCTTCCATACTGACCAGGCTTGCGTGTTCTACCTCACTCCCCCCTTCTCCCTTTATAGTAGAGTAAGTCGTTTTTTCTGTTGTTCAGAGCAGGAGTGTCAACTCTTCGTCCTCTGTGCCCTCATTTGCGCGTCCTTCTTGCAAGTTGACTCAAGCTCTGCCGGCCCCTATATAATGAGCTCAGTCTCTGCATTATTGCCACTTAGATCTACTCCTCAGTTTGTTCACATCTCTGTCCTCCCCTGTATAGTGTATTATTATTTTTGTGAGTGCTCAGGAAGTCTCCAGCCATCTAGCTGCTGTATAATTTGAGTATAAGTGTTGTTACCATTTTTCTTGTACTGTATGGCCTAAGGTGTTAATTCGTAGGCCTGGTAAGGTTTTTGTTATTCATGTGGAGTTTTTGATGTCAGCCATTATTAATAATATTTTGTATCTGTAATAATATATCTTGCTTTAACTGAGCATTATCCGGTTTTCTCATTTTATCAGGGCTGACTTAGATAAATTTGTTCTTGCTAAATTCGTATTAATAGAGGCTATTGCAGTTAACCATACATGTAACCTGTTTTGCCATTACATTATCCTTATGAGTCCTGAATGTTTAGTTCTTAGTTTGAGCATTAAACTTTAACTTGTAATTTTACCTACCGGTAACTCTTTTGTTTTGAACCTGGAACTTTGCGGGACAGTAGTGATTTTAGTATTCCCACTTGAAGTGTTCATTATCTCTCTCTGTTCCGTAACAACAACGTCCCAGCTTCACTTCCATATGTTACAGTTGGTATCACAATACTGTCATGTACTAACTTTTTCACTTCCATGCTCACTTCCCTGTTTCTTATTACTGCTTTCAAAGAACCAGCAACCTTTCTTCCCTGCTGTACCGTTTCAAGCACTTCACCCTGCAAATCTCCATCCTTACTCATCACACTAACCAAGTACTTAAACGTACTCACATTTTCCAATTCCTCACCATCCAACTTCGCTGTACATTCACTGACTTCACCTCTCTCAAAGACCATCACTTTACTCTTCCCTACATTCACCTTTAGATTCCGTTTCTTACACACTCTCCCAAACTCATCCACCAAGCCTTGCAGCTCCCCTTCGTCTTCACTCAACAACACAGTATCATCTGCAAACAACAGTACAGGGAGTTTCCAAACACTATCCTCTCTCACCAGGGCCACTCCAACATCCACTACCCTACCTTGTACCTCTTTTATTACCCCATCCATGTACAGATTGAACAACCATGGAGACATGACACATCCCTGTTTCAACCCAACTTTCAAAGAGAAAAATTCACTTAGTTCACCATCCACATGCACTGCAGCCTTCGCACCATCGTACATACTCTTCACAGCATTCAACAACTTCCCATCTACTCCATATATTCTTAACACTTTCCACAATCCTTGTCTATCCACCCTGTCATATGCTTTCTCCAAATCCATGAAAGCCGCATACAACTTCTTTCCCTTCTCTAGAAACTTTTCCACTAAAGATCTAAGAATGAATATCTGATCTACACAACCTCTTCCCTTCCTAAAGCCTCCCTGTTCTTCTGCAACTATTTTCTCTGTTCTTTCTCTAACTCTGTCAATAAGTATTCTACCATACACTTTTCCTATTATACTAAGAAGACAAATGCCCCTATGATTACCACACACTTCTTTTTCCCCTTTTCCTTTGTACAAGGGAATAATTATACCTGACTTCCAATCCTCCGGGACTCTACCTTCCTCCCAGGCCAATCTGCACATCTTCCACATCCATTCTACTACTATCTCTCCCCCATGCCTCAGCATTTCACCACACTCCATCAGTTCCTGGGCCTTTCCCCAATTTAACTTTCTTCATTGCTTCCACAACTTCTATCCTACTGATTTCTTCCTGTCTTCTCACCTCCCTCCTTCTCCCAGCCATTCCCCAGCCACTTATACTCGCATTACTTCCATCCTCTATGTTCAACAATTCCTTAAAGTGTTCTCTCCATCTGCTCACTTTTTCTCCCTTCTCCACTAGTAATCTACCATTTTTATCTTTCACTCCCCTGCTAACTTCACTTCCACCCTGTCTTACTCTTTTCACCTCTTTCCAGAACATTTTCTTACAGTCCCTCCACTTTACACTCAAATTCCTTCCAAATTCCTCATCCACTCTCTTCTTACTCTCTCTTACTAATCTTTTCACCTCTCTCTTTCTTTCTACATATAACTCTCTCTTCCACCTCTCAACTTCTTCCACGCCCCTATTTCTCATCCATTCATTGTATGCTATTTTCTGCCACAGCCTGTCTCACCTCTTCAGTCCACCACGCTGTTCCTTGCACCCCCCTCCGTCTTCTCTTCCTTCCACACACCACATCACATGCTGCACATATTTCTTCTGTAAATATCCTACACACACACCTTCCACGTCTCCCATCTGCTCCAACTCATATTTGCCCAATCGTTCCTCCACTTCTCTCTTATACTCTGCCTTTTTCTCATCCTCTTGTAACCTTTCCACTCTCCTTGCAACTACTCCTTCCTCTCGTCTTTCCCTTCTTCTATTCCTCCATCTTACTTGAATCCTAATTCTGGCCACCACCAAGTAGTGGTCAGAAAGCCCACTCCCCCAACCTCTATAAGCTCTTGCATCCATTACACATCTTCGCATCCTTTCATCCACACTCACATAATCAATCATTGCCTTCCTTTCATTCAGTTCACCACCCACCCTTCTCATCACTCGCCATGTATACCTGTGGATCATTTTATGCCTGAAGAGGGTATTGGCTATCACCAACCCCCTCCCAGCACAAATGTCCACTAACGCACTCCCATTCTCATCTATCTCAGCAGGCACACCCCACTTTCCAACTATTCCATCCACCTTCACATTCCCAACTTTACCATTCATATCACCGATCAAAAACACTCTCTGATTCCTTCCAAACTTTTCCATGCACACTTCTACATTTGTCCAGAACTCTTCTCTCACACTTCTAGCACGATCTTGCGTTGGCGCATACACACACACAATCGCCCACATTTGTATTCCAACTTTCAACTTTACCCACACAATCCTTGACTCAACTGATCCATACTGTCTTATGCTCTTCTTCCATCTTTTACTCACAACTATACATACTCCTTCCTTTGCCCTCTCATTCTCACCTACTCCTGGACATATACCCCATCCATACTCCCATTCTCTCACACTTTCTCCTCTCCAATTTGTTTCAGTTATTCCACATACATCCACTTTCGCACCCTCAAGCACCTGGACAATCTCTCTCTCTTTCACCTCATCATTCGCTCCTCTTACATTCCATGTACCCATTACCAAGTCCTTTGTCCGGCCCTATATAAATCCTGATGCCGTTCTCAGTTTAATAATACATTTTGATTTTGCAAAAGGACATATTTCTGTCTCGCCAGAGTGTCCAGTAATGCCTTGTACTTGTGTGAACAAAGCAGATAATTTCTACTATATTTTTGGCGAAGTGACATTTGCGCCACAAAAAGGCAGTATTACCACTATAGTTAAGAAAGCTTACCATCTATATATTGGCTGGAGTATTGGAGATGAAGACAAGAGCTGTGCTCCACATGTAGGCTGCAACGCTTGTGCAACAAGTCTTCGCCAGCGGTTACTCAAGAAAAGTAAATCAATGCCGTTTGCTGTGCCAATGGTTTGGAGAGAGCCAACAGATCATAACAGCAATTGCTACTTCTGTATGGTGCCCTTACTTGGGAAAAGTTGTAAGAGGAAAAAAGTGGACTGTACAAAATCCAAACATTCCATCAGCTATTCGCCCAGTACCCCATGGGATGGTCCGACTATTCCTGAAGCACGAGAATCCTTCTGATTTGAATGAGACGCCAGGAAGACAGGAACTACGAAACATTTAGTTCTGAACCATCGTCACTTGACCCAGATTTTGCCCCATCCTCTTCCACCGAACCACATCTCATTGCACAAGGTGAAATGAACGATCTTGTGAGGGATTTGGAACTGCTCATGAGTAAAGCAGAGTTGTTGGGCTCCAGACTACAGCAATGGAACCTCCTGGCCGATGATGTTAGGGCTTCCACGTTCCGTGACCGTCAGAAGAATCGTGCCCATTTCTTCATCATGGAAGGTGATCTTGTAGCCTACAACAACATCGATGGTCTAATGGCAATACTCAACATCGTTCATAATCCAGTTGAGTGGAGACTTTCCATTGATTCATAGAAAACGTGTCTTAAAGCTGTTTTGCTGCACAATGGCAATGTTCTGCCATCCCTTTCAGTTAGTCATGCAGTCCATAGGAAGAAATCTTATGACAACATGGAACAATTTGGGGGGTGCATAAACTACGACCAACACCAGTGGCAGCTTTGCAGTGACTTTAAGGTTATTGTCATATTGCTTGGTTTGCAGAGTGAATATGCAAAATACTGCAATTTTCTCTGTGAATAGAAGTCTTGCAAGAAAGTTTCACTGCACCAAGAGAAATTGGCCGCTTCGACAGGCATTGGAGCTAGGGAGAATAAAATATTCACCATTCATCACTTGTGGAATCAATTAAGATTTTGCTACCATCCTTGCACAGCGAGCTCGGTATGATGAACTTTGTCAAAGCCAAGGAAAAAACCCAAGAAGCATTCAAGTATTTCTGTGTGAAATTCCCCAAGGTAAGTAAAAATACATGAAGGTGTTTTTGTTGTCCTCAGATTCGTAATCTTCTTCGAGATGTTGCACATGACGGTGCACTGTGTGGCAAAGACAAGGGTGCATGACAACCCTTCAGGCTAGTAGTAACAAGATTTCTTGAAAACAACAAGGCAGACAACTACAGGGAGTTCGTGGACAACCTCCTTACGACATACAATAAGCTTGGCTTCAATGTGTTGCTCTAGATATACAATTTTGCGCTCTCATCTAGATTTCTTTCCACAAAACCGCGGGGGAGTGAGCGACTAACAAGGCGAACAATTTCACCAGGACACTGCAGCAATGGAGAAATGGTATCAGGGCAAACAGAGCCCATCAGTGTTGCGGACTATTGCTGGGCAGTGACCAGTGATGCTCCGTTTCACGAATACAAGAGACAAGCCCATAAGCACAGTGCAGAAACTGAGTAATGGCTGAACTACGTACTGATACACCGTAAGTGGTTTACATACATGGCATGTCAAATATATTCATGTAAAACAATCATAAGCAGATGGAATACATTGGTTTGCAACTCATAATTAACACTGTACTGTCGACTTTATGTACATAATTGTAAAATATCAAAATTTAAATGTCATAGTAACAGTAGGAAGTCAGCTGTTTTACTGTCATATTTGAATTCATCGTATTCAAATCCATAAGAAACAGTAAATTTTATCTCCGAGACAGACAACTTTTAAATACTTGTAGACCAGTGAAATATTCAGCAGCGGGGGATGGTTAGGAACAGGTCCTGAGGGCTGGTGATAGAGGAGCTCCAGCTCTCCCTGTCACCAGCTGGCCATCCACCTCGGTAGTACCGCCCTGTTTGACTGTGCTACAGTTTACTCCCTGATCCCCTCACAGTTGTAGGTAAAATCCTAAAGCATGAATGTATGGGATAATGTGGCGCTGAAGATACCCGTATCACCTTCCATAACAATGACCCTGTAAAGCTGTCCGCATCTAACCTTGACTTCGTCTCGACAGTCGAAGTCGTGATGTAATGAAACGACGTGATGAAAGTAAATCTGACACATGAGCAACCAGACGAGTATAGGACGTCAGAACTAAATGCAGGCCACAAACAGTGTTATGCACACTAACCTCTAAAAGTAATGGCATTACCACTACTTGGATCAAAATGTTTTTGGAGTAGCAGTACACTACCACTATTCTAGTCGCTACCGCCACTTGAAATATAGACAGATTTTTATGTCTTTTTTTTTCTTTTTAATAACAGAACGGAGGAAGGAAAAACAAATGAGTAAAAAAATAATAATCCATACACCAGATTATTGGTGTCATCTGCTCATAAAATATCTGTAACAGTTAGACTTGAACAGCTGTGGATTGAAATTTGAAGGGAAACAACCCTGGGGAAGAGAGTTCCAGACAGATGCAATTCGGGGAATAAAAGAATTCTGATAGGTGGAAGTTCTGCAATATGGCTGAGTGACATTCCAGTCATGAGCGCTACCATATGACCGTGTAGCACGAGGAAAGGCATGGAGAGGTGGCACCATGGACGCAACTTCGTCTGAGCATTTGCCAAAAAAATTTCTGCAAAATAATGCAAGGGAGGCAACATTCCTTCTGACTTGCAGGGGAGGTAGTTTATTTGTAATGGCAGGGTTGTTAATGATTCTAACAGCTTTGTTCTGAATTTTGTCTAGTTCTCTTAATGCAACATCTCCACATCCATTCCACAAGGGTGAGTAATATTCAAGCTGAGAGGGCACATGACTCTTATAAATTATAGCTAACTGCTCATCAGCGAAGAAGTTACGGACTTTGTACAATAATCCAAGTTTCTTTGAGGCGGTTTTAGCAAGTGATCTGAAATGAGAGGTCCAGCTGAGGGCATTGTTAAGTGAGACGCCAAGAATTTCAATACCTTTGGATATGGGAATATTAGTAGCACTGAAGGTAATGTACGAATCTGGCAATATCTGTCTATTAGTAAACTGTATATATTTAGTTTTACTAGCATTAAAAGAGACAAGGTTGTTTTGTCCCCATTCACTGATTACAGATAGATCTTGATTTATGGAGATGGCTGTACTGAGTTGAGAGGTAGAGATATTATACTTTGTAAATGGGTGTCTGAGTGTGAATGAACTATGTAGTGTTGAGTCATCTGCATATAAGTGAATGGGATTGTGGGTGACAGATAAGAGATCATTAATATGAACCAGAAAGAGGGTTGGCGCCAGAACTGATCTCTACGGCACGCTGGTGTTAATTGAGTGGAATTTGGAATATACATCATCTACTTTTACTCTTATTTTCCTGTCACTAAGATATGAAGAAATCGAAGGAACAAAAGACGTTAGTCCATAGCAAGGGAGTTTGGACAGCAGGGAACGGTGCCATACTCTGTCGAAAGCTTTAGAAATATCCAGAGCTACTGCATGAGTTTCTCCATGTAGATCAATTGATTGATGGATGGTATGAGTTAGGAGATTGGGTATGTCAATGGTGGATCTTTCATGGCGAAAACCATATTGTCTATCACTAATTAAGTTGTTGGATTCAAGATGTTTAACAATGTGCTTATTAATTAAAGTTTCAAATACCGTACCAAGAGAAGATGTGACAGCTATTGGTCTGTAATTGGAGGGGTCAGACGAGCTTCCTTTCTTAGGAATTGGATGGATATTGGTTTCTTTCCATGAATTTGGGAATAAAGAAGTAGGTATGCATAGTCTGAATAATTTAGCTAGAACAGAGGTAAGTTCAAGGGAACACTTTCTCAAAACAATTGGCGGAATTCCATCTGGCCTGGAGCTTTGTTGGTAGGTAAATTGTCTAGGATGGATTTTACGTATCTTGTCTGTATTTTAAGTGGGGCAATTTCGGGAGAGTCAAGTTCCAGTACTGGGACATTCTGGCTGGTATCGTCTATGGTAGAGTTTGTGGCAAAGATATCTGCTTTCCCACGCGGGTCATTTGTAATGTTGCCATCTGAAGATTTTAGTGGGGGAATGGAAGATGACTTGTTAAAGTTATTATTGAAAGAATTAAGAGTTGACCAAAATATTCTATTGTCATTAGGGTCGTTAAGTAGTTTTGATGCTTGCTTTTGAAGAAAGTTTGATTTAGATAGATTTAATACAGCTTTTGCATGATTTCTAGCAATTTTAAATTGGGAGAGTGATTCAGATGTTTTTGATTTTAAGTAAGAGTTACATGCTAATGACTTTTGGGCTGTTGCTCTGGCACAGTTGCCATCAAACCATTTTGGAGAGTTCGATCTTTTAGTGAACTGTTGGCTTGGTATGAATAAACCCATACCAGCTAGTATTAAGTCGCAAATGTGGGACTGGGTAGAATTGGGATCACTAAAGAAGAAAGACTGCCATGGAATGTCAGCAAGATAATTTCTAAATCCATCCCAGTTTGCCCTACCAATGTGCTATCAGGTCACCCTGACAGGTTCAGAACGGGGAGGTGTAGGGGGGTCAATTAATGAGGCTTTGATGAGATTGTGGTCAGAGGATCCAAGTGGTGACAGTACCTCTATCCTGTACTGATCTGGATTATTTGTCAAAAATAAATCCAAGAGATGGGCAATATGGTCAGGATTATCAGGTGTTCTGGTTGGTCGCTTTACCAACTGGGTGAGATTAAACGATTCCGCAAACAGCTCGCACTCTAGACCAGCGTCATCAGTCCGGGCAGAATGCAATAACCATTCAACATTGTGTATGTTAAAATCACCCAAAATGGTAATATCGGTGCCAAGGGCAAGGTTAAGGTTACTCAACTGAGTGGATATGGAAGCAAATACACTGGGTTCCGAAGAAGCACTGGGGGAACAATAAACTACACAAATATATTTGGTAATGTTTTGACAATTTAATTTATATAATGAGTAATCAAAACTGGATGAAGTGAAGTTTAAAATAGTGTCAACTGCATATTGGGATTTGAGATAACAACAGGTGCGGCCCTTGTTACGGAAGTTTGTAAGGAGATGGTAACCGGGAAAACAAAATGGGGATATATCAGTAGAGGGTGAGATTCGTGGTTCTGTGAGGAGATGGCCAAAGGGGATATGGACTGAAGGAAAAAATGAACTGAGTTTAAATTTGTGGTAAGGCCGCGGATGTTGGTAAAGAATAAGGCCGCGGATGTTGGTAAAGAATAAGGCCGCACTGTCACCTCTTCGCTGACGAGCATTCCCGGAAATAGCAAGTCGCTGCCACCACAGTCGCTTGATGGCGACCGGGAGGACCCTGTGCCGCCAGCCCTACCCTGCCGGTGGTGGCAATCCGAGGTACCACCTCATTTGATAGTAAGATTGCAGCGGCCATTACTAAAGACAGTGAATAGAAGGTGTGATATGTTATGCGCATGTAGAGTGTGGTGTAGACAGTTGAAGGTAGAGGTATTATGAGAGCATGCTGGCCTACTCTTTGTGTAAATTAATGCACTGAAAATGTTCAACAAAGGGAGATGGTCAGGATCAAGTCCTGAGGGCTGGTGAAATGGGAGCTCCAGCTCTCCCTATCACCAGATTGCCATCAGCCTCGGGAGTACTGCCCTGTTCGACTGGTGCTACCGTCTGCTCCTCACAATATTTCCGCAGTAATTACAGTATACAATGGCATATCGTAATGATACTGATATAAGTAAAGTACACATCCCTGATGCCGGTTATGCCTCTCATTCACTTAAACTCAAATAGCATACATGTATATTAATTTCATTCACAGGAAATACTCGGACATTAAAGATTAACTACTTTCAGTGAAAATTAACACCAAATTAGTTTTTTCATTACCAAACCTAAATTTACCGAGCGGAATATGCAGTATATCAGAGGTGTATGTGACATCCGTAACCGCATCCGCATTAAAAAGAGATCCATATCCACTTCCGCTTTTTCACTGAAATCAATATCCGCATCTGTACCTACATATTTTACGTCATATTCATCGTCCGCGATTGCATCCGCACCTGCTGAATGAGGATGTTGCGGACGTTTAAAACTGTGTTAACGGTTATATTTGGCACTGAGAATAGAAAATCCTCGTTCTCTCTCTCTCTCTCTCAACAAGCAACAAGGGATTTTATAACAAGTTTATTTTTTGCACTTGAAATGTGTCGTTTTGTATGGCTATCATAGTTAAAAGTGACAATTGACACAGGTCGTATACTCAGTAATACTGTGCTGCAGTGGATGGGACTTACCATTCTATTATTGTGTGTGGCTTCTGCATACCTGTGAGTGCATTTTTTTTTTTTTTTTTTTTTACTAGTCAAGGGTTCAGGGACAACCAAAATGTTCATACAGGTATACAGTGCTTTGGAACAATAGGTCAAATGTCAAGGTCACAAGGCAAGGTCAACGTAATCAGCTTTTATCCGATGATGACTAAACTTTTCGAAATGAATCAGATTAAAATAAGACTAATGAAAATCGTTTTTGAGAACATTTCGATGTCAAGATCACAACGAATAGTAAAAGGTAAGGTCACTGAGCGAAGTCTGATATGAACCATAATTGATGGAATGGTAAAAGGTTAGGTACGAATAAAGTAATTAGACCCTGAGAACATAAAATTTGTCAAAGGACAAGGTCACAGGACAAAGTCAAGTATTCGTCCCTTAGACCAGCTGTTGGGAGAGGGTTCTTCACCCTCTGAGTGCTCCTTCTAGTTATTAAAAAAGATAGATAGATAGAGTGGCTGTGCGTGACAAATAAATGGAGAGAAACTGTGAATAAATAAATGATGACGCAGCCCTGAGGGGATATTCTCCCACATTTGGTCTGATCAGCTGATCGGGTCAGGTGCGGGTAAGGGGATGGGTCTATTATGATGTGGCAGAGGTAAATCAGCTCTGCTCTGCTGTCTGGCCCTGCTGCGGATGTCACTGATTGCACTGTGAAGTTGACCCTCGTGCGGCGTGGTGTGGTGAGGATCTCCCTTCTTCCCTTTGGGGCTAAGATGCGAATGAATGTATTTGTATGGATGAGTAAATTGGGAGTGTGTCGTCCTGTCTCGGCTACCTCCCTTTCCTTGGGGAAAACAGCCTAGGTATATAGATAAATAGATTGTTATCATCGTCACCATCATCATCATTAGGATATCATCATTATTATAAGTATTATTTGGAGATGTTAACATGAGTTGGACTACTTTTCATTAATGTGTTGGTGTCAATCGTTTTAGCAGTAGTGAAAGAATATATGTTACTCTCTACAGAGGCTCCCTCCGTCATGGTCTGCCTCAGGAAGGAACTGGTGCGAGGACTGAGCGTCATGTTGGTGGTCCTGGTTTGTCTACTCCTTCACGTCTTCCTCACCAGAACCGTCCTGCCACATCCGCAACTCTTCCATATATCGCAGCTGCTGTACCAACAACCACTGCGACTACAGGAGCTGCAAACACAGTTACCACAACCCCAAATATCACACTTAATGTATCAGCCCCTACAACATTCATCACAACCACAGTCATCAGAACTACTCTATCAGTCACAACACTACTCAGATATAACACACTTCACAAAGTTACTTCACCAAGCACAACCATCAACACAAGACCAAAACCATTCCCATGTATTACTTCAGTCTTACCAACACCTACCAACACAGCCACCACACCCGAATCTTTCTCCTCAAAACCATTCCCAGGTGTTAAAGCATCGACAACACGAACAACCACAGAAACAACTTCAGGAAAAGCCACAGTACCCAACCTTCAACTCAAGCTGCTATGTGTACCACCAAAACCTGACTGCAGAGAATGTGTGCTGCGATATGGCTAACTTCAGCGGGGCCCTGGCCACGATACACACCTGCTTCAAGACAGCCAGTTTAACGAGGTGATGTCTTTGCTTCTCTCTCTCTCTCTCTCTCTCTCTCTCTACTATCTATCTATCTATATCTATATATATATATATATATATATATATATATATATATATATATATATATATATCACAGGTGGGCACCGCAAACGAAAATTCAGATCCGCAAGGTCCGCTAGGCAAATCCGCAAACTCAAAAATCTGCCTTCCGCAACTGCCAATCCGCAAAATTCTTGAAATTTGCAATGTCGTAAATGCAAAAACGCAATCGCAAACCATTTTCATCCCTTTCAGTACCAGGGCATCAGCTTCATTTTATTCTAGATGCCGTTAGAGAATTATAATAAGTTTAGGATGATATTTTTCATAATCACTGGGTTAAAAATCATCTCTAGTTACTCATCCTCATCTATTTACTCTATTCTGACTAATAATAGGTGACTCTATGAAATTTGGAAATTGTCTATAGTAATGAACAAGATTATTTTTACCCCAGTCAGAGATACTTCATACTAGCCAAATCGGACATTAGGTGTGCCATAGCCTCATCCCTTGTTTGTTGAAGTAACTGCTGAGATGGACGTTGCGGGAACCGAATGGAAAGGTGAAGGGTGGAGTCATCAGCGTATGAGTGGATAGGGTTAGATGTACAGCTTAGAAGGTCATTGATGAATAAAAGGAAGAAAGTTGGTGATAGGACAGAGCCCTGAGGAACACCACTGTTGATAGATCTAGGAGAAGAACGATGGCCGTCTACAACAGCGGCTATAGAACGACCAGAAAGGAAGCTAGAGATGAAGGGACAGATAGAAAGATAGAAACCGTAAGAGGGCAGTTTGGAAATTAAAGATTTATGCCAGACTCGATCGAAAGCCTTTGAGATGTCAAGTAATGGCAAAGCTTTCGCCAAAGTCCCGAAAGGAGGATGACCAGGAGTCTGAAAGGTAGGTGAGAAGATCGCCAGTGGAGCGTCCCTGACGGAACCCATACTGAAGATCAGAAAGAAGGTTGTGATAGGAAAGATGCTTTAAATTTTTCTATTAAGAATTGACTCGAAAATTTTTGAGATACAGAATGTTAAAGCAATTGGACGATAGTCAGAGGGTTGGGAATGGTCACCCTTCTGTCTGTCTATCAATCAATCAATCAATATATCTATCTATCTATCTATCTATCTATCTATATGATCATCAGCCATTACATCCACTGCTGAACAAAGGCCTCCCCCAGTCTTCTCCACGAATTCCTTGACTGAGCCAATCTTTGCCGCGTTTTCTCTGCAAATTTCTCTATCTCATCTCTCCACTTCCTGTCTGGCGTTGTTCTACTACACTTACAATCTCTTGGTGTCCAGTCAGTCAACCTCTTACTCCATCGGTTATCCCTTATTATTGCTACATGGCCTGCCCACCTCCATTTCTGTTCTTTTACAACTTCTATAATATCTTTGACCTTAGTCTGCTCTCTCACCCAAGCTGATCTTTTCCTGTCTCTTAAAGATATTCCCAGCATTGTCCTTTTCATTGCTCTCTAAGAACGGATTGATTTATTTTTCATCGATTCTCTCAATTTCCAGTTCTCACAACCATACCTTATAGCTGGAATACATTCGTTTTATACTTTTCGTTTCATACAAACTGGCAAGCTTCTTTTCATGATGTGTCTGTGTTTACAGAAAGCTTTCCATCCAATTTATTTTTTTTATTTCGCTATCATTATTTTTCGTTAATCTTAGTATTTGTCTCATGTAATTGTACTCCTTGACGTCTTCAAGAATTTCTCCGCTTATTCTGATGACGCTCTTTGGTGTTTGTGAATTAAACATTAGTTTTACTCCGGTTCATCTTCAGCCCTACTTTGAGACTTTCTCTGTTCAGGTTATTTAACATTTCTTGCAATGTCTCTGCTGTTTCTGAGATTAGGACAATGTCATTTGCAAATCTTAAATGGTTTAACTTTTCTCCATCTATGTTCACTCCGTTGTTTGCCCAGTCTAGCTTTCTGAAAATACTTTCTAGGTATGTTGTAAATAATTTTGGTGAAAGTGTATCTCCCTGACGCACGCCCGTCTCAATCTTAATTTTCTCTGAGTTCTTATGTAATTTAACTGTATCAGTTCCCTCTTTATATAGGTTTTCGACCAGTTTTATAATGTTCTCATTCACTCCTTGTTCCCGCAATGAGTTTATAACTGCTATGTGCTCCACTGAGTCGAAAGTCTTTTTGTAATCAACAAAACCTAAGCACAGTGGTTTATTATATTCTGTAGTTTTCTTAGCTGATTCATTGTGTGTAGATGATCAGTAGTCGAATACCCACTTTGGAATCCTGCCTGTTCACATGGTTGGTTTTCCTCCAGATTTGTAGTTATTCTGTTCGTAAGGACTTTATTGAAGTGTTTGTAGATGACTGATAATAAGCCAATGGGTCGATAGTTACCAAGATTTTTTGAGTCACCTTTTTTGTAAAATAAAATAACTATTGCATTACACCATGTTTTGGGAATTTTCTTCGTTTTTATCCATCCATCCATCCATCCATCCATCCATCATGCAATCCTACGTTGCCCCATGAGGAGCGTAGGAGCCCGGGGCTAGGCAATTGGTCCTGACATTTAAGATGAGAGTCACCAACCTCACTCATCCCTGAGTGGCATTACGTAAGCAATAAACCCTTGGATATAAACCTTCACCGGTTCAAGCCGATTGGAGCACAATAATTACCCACTAAACCACCAAGTACCAAAATTTGGTTATATGGTTACCACCCAGCGTAGTAAATGGTTTCCTGGTGTACAGGAAACCATTTGGCTTGTCACTCAGTGTAGAGTCACTCATAGGCAGAAGGAAGAGGAAAGAATGAAGGAATGAAAGACAGAGGAAGAAGTGTAAAGTCACCCGTAGGTAGAAGGACGAGGAAAGAATGAAGGAAAGATAGAAGATGGAAGGAAAGAAGGATGAAGGAGAGGACAGGTCAGACACCCTAGAGCAGCACTATATCAAGTGAGTGGATGGTGAGCGCCCCCACCTACATTGAGTAAATAAGTAAGCAAGCCTATTTTGTACTTCTACTCCAGCATCCAACAGTAAATCTGTTACTATTCCGTCTTTTCCCGAAGCCTTCCCTCTTTTAATAATTTTAAGAGAATTTTACTTCGTTTGGTGTTACCTCAGTTATCTCACTTGTGTCAACTGAAAAGTTAGCTGCTGGTACTACGGTCCTTGATGCATACAGTTCTTTGTAAAATTCTTCAACTCTCTTCACCATCTTATCTCTGCATTTCATGACTTCATCGTTTTTGTCTTTCAATTATGTAATTTGTTGCTTTCCTAGCGCCATTTTACTTCTGACCTGTTTCAGACTTTTTCCTTTTTTTGATGGTTTCTTTGATATGATCCATGTTTCTCTTTTTTTCTTCTCTTTGTCTTTTGTTGATAAGCTTATTTAATTCCCCTCGTTCTATTTCATCTTTCTTTGTTTTTACTTTCATTTCATTTTTTTTTCTTTTTTTTTCATAAGCTCGAGTGTCTTTTCTGAATATTTCTTGGTTCTTGTTGTATTAGGTTTTCCTTCTACTTCCGCTGATAATCTTAACACTTTTGTTAGTTTGTCATTCAGCTGATCAGTGTCACATTCAGCATTGCTTAGAGCCTGAAATCTGTTCCTTATTTCCAACTGAAAGGCTGCTTTGTTTTCGTTTACTTTTATTGGGCATATCTTTTTATCGTTAATCATCTCTCTTTCAGTTCTGATATTGAATCTGGCTATGCAGCCCACCATTTTATGGTCACTTCCAATATTTATTTTGTTGATAACTGTGACATTTGTGATCGTGTTATTCTTATCTGCAATAATGAAGTCGACTTCATTCTTTGTTTCTTCATTTGGGCTTCTCCAGGTCCAATTTCTCCCTCTTCTTTTGTGAAAGAATGTGTTCATTATTCTCATGTTATACATTTCAGCAAAGTTTACCAGCATTACTTCTCTTTCGTTCCTTTCTCTTACTCCAAATTTTCCCATCCATGTATCTCCATTTTTTGACTTTACAACTTTTGCATTGAAGTCTCCCATGAGTATAGTATAGGTGGTCTTTTCTTCTTCCATAATTTGGGAGATGTCATCATGGAATGTTTCAATTTCTTCATCTGAGCTCTGAGAAGTTGGTGCATATACTTGTATCACTTTCAGGGTATATTTTTTGCACAGTCTAATTACCACCATTGCTGCTCTGTCAGATGCACTGCTGAATTTAACAATATTGTCTGCAAGATTTCTGTTAATTAGAAATCCTATGCCACTAACACTAACTCTTTCATTTTGCCTTCCTCTGTAGTAAAATAGGTGGTTTGTGTCTCCGAGCTGAATTACTTTTTCTTTTCTGTGGGTCTCACCCAAACCTACAATATCCCAACAAATGTTTTCCAGTACAATCATTAAGTTATCAAGTTTGTAATCCTCTGCAAGGCTTCATACATTGTAGGCATAGATCTTCACAAGTGCTCATGGGCCCTTCGGGCCCATCGCACTTGCTCCTGCGGAGGGCTCTCGTGTTTATGTGCTGTTCTAGTGTAACGTTGTCACTTGGATTTTTTGCAGCTAACCAATTGATCGTCTTATTTGCAGCTTCGGGAATGGAACCCAAGTCTGAACGCAAATCCGATATACTTCAGTTGTAACTGTGGGCAAAAAATTCTACGGAGATCCTATGCCAGTGTAGCGTTCAGATCTGACTCCCTCACTAATCCTGACTCCTTGCGTTCATTGCGCATGCGCCGCCGGCTGCCAGACGTACGACTCATTCGCAGCAGAAGCCCTGCAGAGAGAAGAACTAGCGGGATGATTGGTTATTTCGTACGTCAGTGGAATCGGGAATTTTGTCAATTAAATCCGTGCTGATTTCACAGTTCAGTCCCATAATTTTTACCACTTACTCTTACTTGCCATTATCAGGTCTCTTTCTCCTCTGAACCGTGTACAGTGAGCCAAATTCGATGGGCCAAAAATAAGTTAAGGACGAATCCTCAGTAAACAAAAGTAGTTGCGTGTAGAGGAAGACAGATTACCCACTGATATTTTCATTTTGTTTGTAGTTATGCCCCCATTAAAGCTATTACAAGAGATTTGCATGGCTTACATGTAGTTTCTTCGAAATTATGTGTGAATGTAATCAGTGGTTTCGAGATGGTTAAGCCATTGCCAGCGATAACGAAGTTGCATAAGCTGTTGATCATGGTGAAGCATAGGTAGAAATGTCAATATATACGAAATAACAAACAGGTTACATATAGTATATATTTAAATGGAATTCCAAGAGATTTTGTTCAGAAACCATTTGACTATCGATTCAGTGACTATAATTGTGGGAAACTTGCAGAAACCACGAGATATTGCACTGTTAATAAAGCATAATAACCAGTGTGTTTTCTTGTCATTGGCTGCCATCCCTCCAACTCACACACCCCATTTCATATATTTCTCTCCATTTCATCCCTCCAGCTCATCCTTGGTCTCCCCTCTCATACTCTCCAAGTCAGACTCTCAATTAACTTCTTACCTTGGCCAAAACATATTATTTGTTCTATCATTTTCATTTACATATTTTTTGGGTATTATTTTACAAGTGCACAGGGATTTGGAATCTCAATTTTACTCTTACATATATCTAAATCTCACCATTGCGAACATTTTGAACCCTATAAACAACTTCCGCAAATGAATATTAACGCGAAAAAAGATTTTTGAAAATTTTCCGAAAAATTACTCTCTACAGTCGGGCGATACGTGAGACCCATCACGGCGCGTGCCTAATGCATTGTGGTCCTGTCTTGCGTGTGTCTACCATCACGTCACGGTTCACGTGACTTATGGGTGGGGCTAAAGCATGTGTCTACTGTTACGTCACGCACTATCTGCTCATGTGTGAAGTTCAAACTGATACAACCGGCGCGCAAATTTGAATTTCAGATACGCTAGGGTCCCGCAGGATTTGAAAGTCAGTTTGTCTCCAGCCACGACCTGTGAAGCCTGCAAAATTACCGTAAGTACTTCAGGAGCTGTAAACTGGTGAGTAAAGGCATTATTTCGTATTTACACCCGGTTAGGTTAGGTTAGATGAGGTTTGGTTAATGTCAGGGGGGGTCTGGGGGGCGAAGCCCCCCAGTTAGAAAGCACGGCCAGGGCTGGGGGGTCTGGGGGCGAAGCCCCCCAGTTAGCAAACACGGACTCCCTAAGAAGCTTAAAATTTCATTTTTCCGAAGGATTTTTAGTATTTTCGATTTGAATTTGATAACAGTTTCAGTCGGAAATCACTCGTTTTTGCGTGTTTTCCCCACCCAAAACCCCGCTTTCCCACAGGTCCCCCATTGTTCTTGGCACGGAAAAATATAATTTTATGGCTTAGGTTAGTTTAGCTTAGGAGATAATGGTTTGCTGGTGACAGCGGGCAGGCGATTGTTGGTGCGAGTCGGTTGGGAGTAGGCCAGACGGCCCGGCGCGCAGCGGTCTGGCTGGTGAAACCAATGTATTTCTGATGGTTTTTGATGTGCTGTGAATTCTTCTGACCTTCATTTCTATCGCAGATCACTATAGTATGTGATTTCCCCCACCCAAAAACCCCGGGTTCGCCCATCTCCCCCATTCTTGTGGGGGGAAGGGGGGGTGGGGGATATCTTGAAATATACTGATTTGCGGCAGAAATGAAGGTCAGATTCGTTCAAAACACATCAAAAACTATCAGAAATACCTTGGTTTCACCAAAAAAGACGTCCCTGTGCACTTGTAAAAAATTACCATTTTTTGTTGCAGGTAAAAATAGCAACAGTTATACGTTTGGAAGGCCTCTTTATTTAAGTTGAATTGAATAGGTAAGAACCATTCTGATTGACCAGAAGTGGGTTAGTTAAATAGATGTGGAGTTTAAGTTGAAATTCATGGTTAAACATTAATACTAGTTATAATTTTTTGTGGTGGTTGCATTTTATATATGAACTATAAGCCATTCTTCGTTTCACCTAAAACAGTACTCTGCTGGTAGCACTGCCGAACTTCAACCTTTCAGCATAGACTATTCACTTCTGGCCAACATTTTAACAACACCAAATAAGTATTGGTGATTTGATATGGTAAGGCACACCACTGCTTACTTTTAGATTAAATGAAGGTCCAATGGGTCTAATGAATGAAGGCAGGAGCTGCAGGAGACAGGGAAGAACATACAAGAGAGAAAAAAAAAGTGGAAGGAAACAGACAAGAGTTTTGAAGTAAATGGAAGTGTTGCTTGATAAATTTTTTCATTCATTCATTGCCAGACGCCATGTATCCCACACGGGGTGGCCAATGGCTTAGAGTTAATTGTTTTACAGGGAGGGGCACTAATCCTCCACCAACCCCACTTGACACGTAGGGATGCCAACAGCATCTGGTGTTCCCAGGCGGTCACCCATCCAAGTACTAACCAGACCCAACGTTGCTTAACTTCGCTGATCGGACGGGAAGCGGTGTACTCAACGTGGTATGGCCGTTGGCTAATTATTTGCAGATGATACATCTCTTTCCTTGGGAATGGTAAACAAACAGTGCTTGACATGAGCTTTAGGAGCTGTATCTGAGAATCAAATTTGACAGTGTAAGAAAGCATTATTATTATTTTAGAGGAATGAAATTACAGACTGTCCAGTGATTCAGATTGACCATTCAGAGGAATAGATTGAGAAGGGAGAAAAAGTGAGCAGATGGAGAGAACACTTTAATGAATTGCTGAACATAGAGAATAAAAGTAATGCGAGTATAAATGGCAGGGAGAAGGAGGGAGGTGAGAAGACAGGAAGAAATCAGTAAGATGGAAGTTGTGGAAGCAATGAAGAAAGTCAAAATGGGGAAAGCCCCAGGAATTGATGGAGTGTGTTGTGAAATGCTGAAGCATGGGGGACAGACAGTAGTAGAATGGATGTGGAAGATGTGCAGATTGCCCTGGGAGGAAGGTAGAGCCCTGGAAGATTGGAAGTCAGGTATAATTATTCCCTTGTACAAAGGGAAAGGGGAAAAAAAAGTGTGTGGTAATCATAGGGGCAGTGTTTCCAAACTCTGTCCTGTCTCATGAGGGCCACTCCAACATCCACTGCCCTACCTTGTATCTCTTTTATGACCCCATCCATATACAAATGGAACAACTACGGAGACATGACACATCCCTGTTTCAACTCAACCTTCAAATAGAAAAACACTCAGTTCACTATCCACACACATTGCAGCCTTAGCACCCTCATACATACTCTTCACAGCATTCAACAACTTCCCATCTACTCCATATAGGCTATTCTTAATATTTTCCACAACCCTTGTCTATCCACAATGTCATATGCTTTCTCCAAATCCATGAAGGCCACATACAACTTCTTTCCCTTCTCTAGAAACTTTTCCACTAAAGATCTAAGAATGAGTATTTGATCAACACAACCTCTTCCCTTCCTGAAGCCTCCCTGTTCTTCTCCAACTAATTCCTCTGTTATTTCCCTAACTCTGTCAATAAGTATCCTACCATACACTTTTCCTATTACACTAAGAAGACAAATGCCCCTATGATTACCACATACTTCTTTTTTCCCTTTCCCTTTGTACAAGGGAATAATTATACCTGACTTCCAATCTTCCAGGATTCTACCTTCCTCCCAGGGCAATCTGCACATCTTCCACATCCATTCTACTACTATCTGTCCCCCATGCTTCAGCATTTCACCTCACACTCCATCAATTCCTGGGGCTTTCCCCATTTTGACTTTCTTCATTGCTTCCACAACTTCCATCTTACTGATTTCCTGTCTTCTCACCTCCCTCCTTCTCCCAGCCATTTATACTCGCATTACGGTACTTTCATTCTCAATGTTCAGCAATTCATTAAAGTGTTCTCTCCATCTGCTCACTTTTTCTCCCTTCTCAGTGTATTCCTCTGAATGGCCAATCAGAATCACTGGACAGTCTGTAATTTCATTCATTCATTGCCAGACACCATGTATCCCAAACGGGGTGGCCAAGGGCTTAGAGTTAATTGTTTTACAGGGAGGGGCACTAATCCTCCACCAACCCCACTTGACGTAGGGATGCCAACAGCATCTGGTGTTCCCAGGCGTTCACCCATCCAAGTACTAACCAGACCCAACGTTGCTTAACTTCGCTGATCGAACGGGAAGCGGTGTACTCAACGTGGTATGGCCGTTGGC
>NC_137019.1:23315532-23328032 GCF_032717465.1 Coenobita brevimanus | reverse complement strand
GTCCAACATCAGTTTTGCAAGGGTGTAACCAGTAGACTCATGGGATGCAGACCAATATGTCATAGGTAATTTCTGGTCCCATTCTGTTTGTCCATCTACGCAATACTTGGCCAGTTCTTTTCCTAGGGTCCAGTTGAATTTCTCCACCATCCCACCTGACTGGCCTTAATGGGGTCATCCTGGTCTTCTTGATCCTCAATAACTTGCAGCCCTCATGGAACACAGCAGACTCGAAGTTTCTACCCTGGTCTGAATGTAGCTCTTGTAGCATCCCAAAACGACAGAAAAACTGGTCAACCAACACCTGAGCAACAGTAGCAGCCTCTTGATCGAGGATGGCAAAGGCTTCTAGCCACTTTGTGAAGTGGTCCATGGCGACACATATATACCAGTTCCCTCTTTCAGTGAGTGGCAAAGGTCCAGCAATGTCCACCACGACTCTTTCCATCAGTGCACACACCTGGTACAGTTTAAGAGGGGCATAACCACATTTCTTGGATCCCTTCTTGGCACAACACACATCACAGGCCCGACACCACTCTTCAACATCCTGATGCATGGCAATCCAGTAGAATCTCGATCTCAGTCAGCTTAGAGTTTTCTTCACTCCCAGGTGCCCACTAGTGATCTGGATATGGGACTCATCCAAGATCTTAGACCTCATTTTCTTCAGAACCACCAGTTGCCAATATTTGCTGAGGCCATCGGGTGTCTCCCATTGACGCTCCAGTAGTCCGTTGTTCAAATGAAGAAGGTCCCACTGACTCCAGTAACTCTTGGTCGCAGGGCTTAACTTGGAAACTTCTTCCCAAGATGGTCACACTGTACTATGCTGCAGCCACTCTAGCACTGGTTGTAAATCTGCATCCTCCATCTGCATCCTCTTCAGGTCTTCTTCATCTGACGCTGGCCCTGTCACTGCAGTACGGCTGCATTTCTTACTATGATCTTTTTTACTATACTGCCAGCACTCCGGATCACAAGGCTGACAACTCAGGCTGTCAGCATTGTCATATACCCACCCAGGACGGTGCTGCACCTCATAATTGTGCTGGTCTAGCTTCCAGAGCCAGCGTGCCAGTTGTCCTTCCGGATTCTTTAGTGTTTTCAGGCACTTGAGTGCTGCATGGTCCATCCTGATGATGAAGTATGACCCATACAGGTAGGGATGGAAGAAATCAAGGCTCTTCATTGCTGCCAAGAGCTCCTTATGGGTCACACAGTAGTTCTGCTCCGGTGGGCTTAGCTTCCTGCTGTAATATGCAACCACATACTCCTTGTCATCCTTCTTCTGTGACAGGACTCCACCAATACTATGGTCACTAGCATCACAGTTCAAGATTCATAGCTGCTTCTGGTCTTGGTACAGCAATATTGGAGAGCTTCCCAATGCATGCTTGAGTTCATCAAAGGCCTTCTGAGTCTCTGCTGTCCATGCAAACTTCTGCCTTCTCCCTGACAGCTTGTGATGTGGTGCAGCTATCATTGCAAAGTCCTTGACAAAACGCCGATAGTAGGTACACAAGCCCAGGAAACTCCGTAGCTCTTTCACGCAAGTTGGAACTGGCAAGTTTTCCACAGCTGCCACCTTTTCTGGGTCAGTACTGACATCACCCTCACCTACAATGTGTCCCAGGTACTTCACTTCCTCCTGAAACAGGTAGCACTTCTTGGGGTTCAGTTTGAGGTGCGCCGCGCGGATCCTATTCGACACCTCCGACACCCTCTCCAATTCCTAGTCAAAAGTCCTTCCAAACACAATTACATCGTCCAGATAGATGAGAGCTGTCTGCCAGTGTAGGCCTTCCGGTACACGATCCATTAGACACTCAAACGTAGCTGGGGCACTGCATAGGCCAAAAGGCATCACCTTAAACTGCCATAAACCCTGCCCATATGAAAAGGCTGTCTTCTCTTTGTCCTCTGTAACCTTGACCTGATGATATCCTGCCTTGATGTCTAGGGTGGAGAACCACTTAGCACCTGACAGAGCATCCAGGGTGTCATTAGTTCTTGGCAAGGGGTACGCATCCTTCACTGTCACATCATTCAGGGCTCGATAATCTACACAGCACCTTATTGTGCCATCCTTGTTCCTTACCAGAACCACTGCTGATGCCCAAGAACTGCTGGACTTCTCTATATCTCCTTGACTTTGGAGATTCTCCATCACCTTCTCCATTTCTTGCCCTTGGGCTGGCGCCATCCTCCACGCTGGCTGTTTAATCGGGCGGTGATGCCCAGTGTCTATACTATGCTCCACCAGATCAGTGCATCTCAAGTCTAGGTCTCCAGTGGAGAAGACATCAGCAAACTTCGTCAGCAGCTGCCTCAGCTTCAGCACTTGTGAGCCACCCAGGCATTGGCAACTCCTTGAGAAAAGGTCTTGTAAATGCTCTGGCAGATACCCATCTTCTTTGACTACACTCCTTTTACAGGCCTTCCTCTGATGCCATTCGGGGTTCACCACCTGGCACAGTCCCAGAATTTCCCCATATTTGATCTTCTGTGGCTCACGGGAGAAATTGGCCACTCCAACCAGCACTTCAACTGAACCTGTTTCCACCAGAGTTTTCCCCACCATCACTCTGGCCTTTGTCTTACACTGTACATCAAGCTCCACCATGCCTAGAAAGGTGTGAGCAACAGTTTTGACTTTGGGAGTATCACTGTAGTGCGGAGCATCCACACCTCGCCACCAGAACTGGTACGTCTCACTGCTGTGACGGGAACCGACCTTCCTCAAACCTTCAGCTTCATGGAGCAGAAATCCAGCTCACATCCCATGGACATCAGATAGTCCAGACCCAGAAGGCAAGGATCCTCCATGTCGGTCATGTAGACTGAAAGAGTAGCCTCTTGCCCTGCCACTTCAGGCCGGACATCCAGGGGTCTCCTCAGTTCTGCGTGATGCCCAGTTATGCCACACAGTTGTTCTGATGACTCAGGCAGATACTGATGATGTAACACATCAGGCTTCACAAAAGTCTGCTCTGAGGCTGAATCAATCACCAGGGAACACTTCTTTCTATCTTACCATCCGTCTATTTGCACACTGTCGATTGCTGTACTCTTGCATTTTCTCAGTGGTAGGCCAATTTGGGAAAAGCTGGCTGGTGGTTGTCCCTTAACACCAGCCTCAACTAGTTTTCCCCTTCTTTCTGGTCTTCTGCAGCCTTCTTCTTATCATCCTTTTTCTTCTTCAGACACACAGAACTGAAATGTCCCACCTCACTACATGTCCAACATGCTTTTGGTACAACTGAAGATTTCCTTGCTCTGCTCTGTTCTTGCTCCTTCCATTTGTGACAATCCTCCTTCTTGTGTCCTGGCTTCCCGCAGAACAAGCAACCTCCACCCGTCTTCTCCTGTTCCCCATTCCACTTGTACCAGTCCTCTTTTCTGTGTCCTGGCTTTTCACAGCACTAGCAACTTCCCTCAAATTTTTCTGTTTCACATATCTGACCCTTTCTTGCCTTGAATCCTGCACTACGACCTGACTGAAAAGTGGATGTACTGGACCTGACATAGGACTCAAACTCTAGAGCCCTGGCAAGTGCTTCTTGCATGCTTCTGAGTTGTGCCTGCTTCACTTGCACTTTCAACTCTGCACTGTCAAGAGCATCGATGAACTGGTCCTTCAGAAGAATAGCCAACAGGTTAGGTGCAGCTCTAGGGTATGCCTTATATGCCATTCTCCCCAGGTCGTAAGCAACCTGCCGTGGGGATTCTCCTCGAGTCCATACATGGCTCCGGAATCTTGCTCTGTAAAAATCAGTCTGGTACATGGTTCCATATCTGCATTCCAGCATTTCTCTCAATAGCATATTTTATCATTGTTCACCGCTGTCACCAATCTTGATAGTGCAGTTTGTCGTAGTTTACCGTTGTTCACCACTGCCGCCTTTCTCAATAGCATGGTCGTAGGTACTTGTAGGGCGTTAGGGAAGTCAACTGTGGATCGTCAAGCAAAGCCAAAATAAAGTCTTGAGACGTAGTGTCAACGAGGTGAGTTACAGCACTCTTGGGTTAATGAGTTTTTATTGCATGGTTATATCAATACTGAGTTACAGCATAACGGAGCATGACGGCCTAATGACCCTAGTGTCGGGCCTTCTCTCTAGCCCCTCTCTCCCCTTTCTCTGATCTGAAGGGAATCTCTCTGACATTATATACAGCTTGAAGAGGATATGTGTGTGTGATGTAGTGTCTGGTGGATTCACATGGACTGACCGACTAGGGCTGGCTACTCCACGTGTTTGAATACGTCATGAAATTTCGTCTGTACTGTACTACAAAGACATTGTTTCAGATACATCATATGTTAAGAATTCTTGATGGTCTGGGACAACAAGACTGTGGATATACATTACATGGATTGACATTCCTAGTGAGAAACTGTATATGTCCCCAGCAGATACTACAATGTACATTGTGTTATGAGATATATACTAGTGCCCATATAATGTCTACATTTTTCCTAGGGACTGATAACTGATCCTCTCCATCACTGACATCTGGCCCAGAATTTCAAATGCAGCACCCAAAAAAGCTAGTAGTAAGCAGCACTGCCCTCTACCTATCATCCAATCCATTCTGATCTGCAAGTATCTCAAACTGTGCACAGTAAGCTTCCCAAGATACTGTACCATCAAATTCCAGAGATTTCTTTTTTATTGGACCTCAGTTATAGCCATCCACTTCACTAGTTTGAGGCCTGAGAACTGGGGCATCATAATCAAGGCCAGGACTTAAATCTTCTGCATTCTAATTATTCAACCCTGTAATGCTACCTTTAGATGCAAGGGATCCAACTAGATTTACCATACACTGTCCATTCCTTTCATATACCGGTACTTCCTGTACACTAACCTGAGGCTCAGCAGTGCAGTAATTCTCTACAGCCTCAATTTGCTCGCAGATTATCTTTACATGGTCAACTACACGCTTTGACTGGTTATGTACATGCTGTCTGCACTCTGCCACTATTTCTTCACTAATTTTTAGTTGGTTGTCTTCATGCTGTTTACACTCCATCACATTATTGCTTTCCTCATACTTCTGCTGCTCTAACTTGGCATCTACTTCCTCCTTAAGCTGTTGCTGTTCTCCCTTCATATCCCCCATGAATGCATCTAGCTGTCCTTGCACCATCAGTTGTACTTCCCGCTGTTGCTCCTGTAATGCCTCCTGAAGCTGTTCATATCGTTCTTTCTGTACTTCATTCTGTGCAAGCAATTGTTCATTGATTTCGTTCCTGAGCTCTTTCTGTTCCTCACTCTGGTCCTGTGATTGTTCTTGGAGTTCTTTCTGTCCTTCATTCTCTGCCTGTAATTATTCTTTGAGTTCATTCTTCTGTGCCTGTAATTGTTCTTTGAGGTCTTTCTGTCCTTTGTTCTGTGCCTGTATTAGCTTCACAGTTGTCACCAGGGACATTTCCTTCTCCTGCCCAGCTCGAGACCTTGTCTGCACACCTACTGCTTCCATGTCGAAGGTTAACCTCACTGCAGCACTTAAATCATTCACACTCATGACACCAGTGTTACATTCCCATCCCACACTGCCACAGGTTCCAACCACAGTAGTTCGGTACAGGAAAGACGTTACCCAGTAAGTTGTTCTTTCTATGGTCTGGCTTTAGGTGTACAGTAACAGGATCAGCTCAGGCATCGTAAATAAACACTGGTTTCTTAAATTCACTGTCTTTATTTTCCAAATAATTACACTGAATACTTTGCAACTTCACTGTTCTCACAAGCACTGGAGCTATACAAATTTTACCTACTGGAATCACACTTAATGCTTGACAACACTTCACTATTTTTCACAAGTACCGATGATAGTCAAACTTCAATAATACTTCACTGATTGCCAACAACAATTCACTGTTTCACAAGTACTGAAAATATACAAACTTCACTGACACTGCACTACACTCAAACTGAACTGAAAACCGACTGAACTTGCTCTAGTCTCTTCCCCATCCTTGTATAGCCTTACTTTACTCGAGAAACTTCTAGCACAAACTTGATGGGGCAACAGTTAACAGTTACCAATTAGGAGACATCAACACATGCCAGAGTTTTCTTACATTACATAACACTGTAAATTATTTAGCATACAAACTTAAATTAAATTACATAATTTAACAATCACATAAATAAAGCATTAGAAAGAAAAATAGCACAAAAATTAATGCATAACTTATGAAACAACTACACTCACAAACAGCAGGCAAACTGGCAACTCGGACTCGTACCGAAACCTACGGTAAACATAGGGAAACGTCGAGAAGCTTTTCGGCAACCTAACTGCAGATCTTACTTCTTAACAGTATATATATATATATATATATATATATATATATATATATATATATATATATATAGTTGAGAAGCATGAGTGTTAGGTGCATGGTACTGGAAGGTTCCTAGTAATTCTTGCATTTTAAGTTTCGAGTCAGAGTTGCCAGATAACCTGCTGTTGTGAGTGGAGGGATTTTGTAAAGTTATGCATTACTTTTATTCTCTTTTTCTCTGTAATGTTTTATTTAGGCTATTATTTATTCAATTATGTAAGTAGATTTAAGTTTGTATGATAAAACATTTATAGTGCTAAGTAATGTAAGATAGTTCTGGAGTACTGTGGTTGCCTCTGACTTGGAACTGACGTTGTAGGAGCACCTAGAACAATCTAGAATTCAGCAAGGTTATAGAAGGACTGGGGAGAGAATAGAGGGGTTTCAGTTCAGGTTAGTTTGACTTGAGGTGGTTTTGTGAAGTTAGCATAGCTATGGAGTTGTGAAGCAGACAGTGTAATTACTTGGTAAAATAAGGACAATGGATGTGAGAAGCCTGTTTTATTAAGCCTGAGTTGATCTTGTGTAAGGATCTGTTGTTGAACACCGAAAGGCTGACCCTGAGAAGAACGATTCACTGGATGACATTCTTCCCATACCGAACTACTGCTGCTGGAGCCTTTGGCAGTGTGGGATGTGGATGTAACAGTGGTGTCAGGAGTGAGGATCAAAAAGTGCTGCAGTGAATTAAATCAACATGGAGCCAGAAGGTGTACAGACAAGAAGCCGAGGTAGGTAGGAGGAAATGTCTCTGGCTGCAATCATGAAGTTACTACAAGTACAAATTGAAGGGCAGAAAGAACTCAGTGAACAACTACAAGCACAAACTGATGGTTGGAAAGAACTCAGTGAACAATTACAAGCACAAACTGAAAACCAGAAAGAACTCAGTGAACAATTACAAGCACAAACTGAAAACCAGAAAGAACTCAGTGAACAACTACAAGTACAAAGTGGAGAACAGAAAAAAACGATATGAATGGCTTCAAGAAGCATTACAGGAGCAACAGAAGGAGTTACAACTGAGGATGCAGAGACAGCTAGACACTTTCATGGGGGAAATGAAGGAAGAACAGCAAAAATTGAAGCAGGAAGTGTTCACTGAGCTACAGCAGCTGAAGCATGATGTGAGCAATATTGTGATAGAGTGCAGACAGCATGTACGCAAGCAGTTGAAGACAATTAGTGAGGGAATTGTGGAAGAGTGTAGACAGAATGTAGACTACCACTTAAGACAATTAGTGAGAGAATTGTGATGGAGTGTAGACAGCATGTAGACTTCCTGTTGATGGCAACTAGTGAGAAAATGGAGGTTGTAGAGAAATCTTGTGCTGCTGAGCCTCAGGTTAGTGTACAGGGAGCAAATGAAAAAAATGGAGAGTGAATGTGAATCTTGACAAATCCCAAGCATCTAAAGGCAGCATTACAGGGATGAATGATCAGAATGTAGAAGTTTTAAGTCCTGGACTTAATTATGATGCCCCAATTTTTAGACCCCAAACCAGCGAATTGCATGGCTATTATGGGGGTCTAATTAAAAAGAAGCCTCAGGAATTTGATGGAAAAGTATCATGGAGAGCTTCTCGTGCACAATTTGAGTTACTTGCAGATCAAAATGGTTGGGATGATAGCCAAAGGGCAGTGCAGCTTACAACAAACCTCAAGAGTGATATCTATGGAGATTCATGGCCAGATGTCAGTGGAGGAGAGGAACAGCTACTTGTCCCTAGTAGAGGTGCTGGAGTGCAAATACGGGACCATGTACCGGACTGAGGTAAACAAAGCAAGATTCCGGACCCGTGTACGGACTCGAGGTGAATCCCTTCAGCAGCTTGCTCTTGACCTAGAAAGTATGACACACAAGGCACACCCTGGAGCAACACCTAGCCTGTTCACCATTCTTCTGAGAGACCAGTTCATTGATGCTCTTGACAGAGCAGAGTTGAATGCGCAAGTGATGCAGGCACAACCAAGAAGCATGCAAGAAGCACTAGCCAGGGCTTTGGAATTTGAGCCCTACATCAGGTCCAGTACATCCAGTTTGTAAGGAGGATGTAGTGCAGGATTCAGGGCAAGGAAGGGGCAGGTACGTAAAGTGGAGAAATTTGATGAAAACTGCTGGTATTACGAAAAGCCAAGACATAGGAAAGAGGACTGCTACAAGTGGACAAGAGGACAGGAGAAGATTGGAGGAGGTTGCTGGTTCTGCAGGAAGCTAGGACACAAGAAGGATGATTGTTACAAATGGAAGAAGGAGCAAGGAGAGAACAGTGCAATGAAATTTATGAATTCAACAAAAAGAGTGTTGAACCTGTGGTGAGGTGGGACACGTCAGTTCTGATTGTTCAAAGAAGAAGGAGGATAAGAATAAGGCTGCAAAAGACAAGAAAGAAGTGGATACTGGTAAGGGCTGGTGTTAAGGAGCAACTGCCAGCCGGTTTTCCCAAGTAGCCCCACCACCTAGAAAATGCAAAAGAACTGCGATTGACAGAGTGCCAGTAGACAGAAGAATAGATGGCAAGAAGTGTTCCCTGGTGATTGATTTGGCCTCAGAGCAGGCCATCGTGAGGTCTGATGTGTTACGTCATCGGTATCTGCCTGAGTCATCATAACAATTGTGTCTTGTAACTGGGCACTGCACAGAAATTAGGAGACCCTTGGATGTTGGCAGGGAAAGAGGTCATGCATCCAATTTATGTGGCTGAGATGGAGGATCTGTGCCTTCTTGGTCTGGACTATCTGATGTCCATGGGATGTGAGCTGGACTCCTGTTCCATGAGGCTCAAGGTTTGAGGGAAGTCAGTTCATGTCACAGCAGTGAGACATACCAGTTCTGGTAGTGAGATGAAGGTGCTCTGCACTAAAGTGATACCCCCAAGATCAGAACTACAGCTCCAGTGTAAGGTGAGTAGCTGTTTTGACAGCTGTCTATCGGTGGTGGAGCCTGATGCATGGCTCAAGACAAAGGCTGGAGTGATGGTGGGGAGAACTCTGATGGAAACAGGCTCAGGCGAAGTGCCATTTGTGGTGACCAGTTTCTCCCATGAGACAGAAGATCAAGGTGGAAGAAATTGTGGGACTGTGCCAGGCAGTGGACCTTGAGTGGCATCAGTAGAAGGCCTGTAAAAGGAGTGTAGTCAAAGAAGATGGGAATCTGTCTGACCAGTTACAAGACCTGTTTTCAACAAGTTCCCAGTGCCTGGATGACTCACGAGTGCGGCAGTTAAGGCAACTGCTAGTGAAGTTTGCTGATGTTTTTTCCACTGGAAACCTAGACCTGGGATGTAAAGATCTGGTGGAGCATTGTATCGACACACGGGATCACTGTCCAATTTAACAGCCAGCTCAGAGGATGGCGCCAGCTCAACAGCAAGAAGTGGAGGTGATGGAGAATCTCCAAAATCTGGGATTGATCGTAAAGTCCAACAGTCCTTGGGCATCAGCAGTTGTTCTGGTAAGGAAGAAGAATGGCTCAGAGAAGTGTTGTGTGGATTATCGAGGCCTGAATGAAATGACAGTGAAGGATGTGTACCCCTTGCAAAGAATTGATGATGCCCTAAATGCTCTGTCAGGTGCCAAATGGTTTTCCACCTTAGTCTTGAAGGCAGAATATCACCAAGTCAAGGTTGCAGAGAAGAACAAGGAGAAAACAGCCTTTTCATGTGGGCGGGGTTTATGGCACTTCAGAGTGATGCCATTTGGCCTGTGCAGCACCTCTACTACTTTTGAGCGTCTCATGGATCGAGTAGTGGAAGGCCTGCACTAGCAGACAGCTCTCATCTATCTTGATGATGTAACTGTGTTTGGGCAAACTTTTGACCAGGAACTGGAGAGGCTGTCGGAGGTGTTCAACAGGACCCGAGCAGTGCATCTCAAGATGAACCCCAAGAAGTGCTACTTCTTCCAGAAGGAGGTGAAGTACTGTACCTGGGACACATTGTAGGCGAGGACGGCATCCGTACTAACCCAGAGAAATAGGCAGCTGTGAAACACTTGCCGGTTTCAACTTGCATGAAGGTGTTACAGAGTTTCCTAGGTTTGTGTACCTGCTACCAGTGTTTTGCCAAGGACGTTGCAAAGATAGCTGCACCTATGCACAAGTTGCTGCGAATAAGCCAGACATTTATGTGCACTGCAGTGACTCAGAAGGCCTTCAGTGAACTCGAGCATGCATTGGCAAGCTTTCCAGTGTTGCCGTACCCAGATCAGCCATTCATCCTGGACTATGATGGTAGTGACCATGACAAGTGTGGAGTCTTGTCACAGAGGAAAGATGACAAAGAGTATGTGGTGGCATATTACAGCAAAAAGCTCAGTCCACCGGAGCAGAACTACTGTGTGACCCATAAGGAGCTTTTGGCAGTGATGAAATGTCTTGACTTATTCCATCCCTACTTCCATAGGTCCTACTTCATCATTGGGACAGACCATGCAGCACTCAAGTCGCTGAAGACATTAAAGAATCCAGAAAGACAACTGACGTGCTAGCTTGGGAAGCTGGACCAGCACACCTATGAGGAGCAACACCAGTTTGGCAGGTACACTCGGGGAAAGATTCATCTGATACCCACGCCGACACGCGAATCTGAGACAAGTGATAATGAAGCTGCTGCCAAGTTCCCACCTACATGGTAACAGAGAGGGAGGAGGAGGGGCGTGGGGGTGGGGTTGGTGGAGGAGGGTTTGGGATGCTGATTTCACAATATCAGTAACCAATCATAATGCTCCTGAGGTATGGTCATGGAACTGAATTTGTAAAGATTTTAATTAATTCCATGAAAACGTCATCCACGTGTGAACACTACTGAAAGTATGAAGTTAAGACTCATCGTAATATTCAAGGATACTGTGGGTATTACAGAGCGTCATTTCAGCCTGTGTGTGTATAGTTTTAATAAAGACATGCTAAACAGGGAATTCCAAGTTGATTATAAAATCAGTTTTAGTATATATCTCTCACTGTTACCATGTTGGTGAGAACCTGGCAGCTGGTTCGGAATCACTTGTCTCAGATTCACATGTCGGCGGGTCTATCAGGTGAATCTTTCCGTGAGTGTACATGGCATTGCTGACAGCCTGAGTCGTCAGCCTTGTGACCCAGTTTGCAAGCAGTGTAGTAGGAAAGATCATAGCATGAAATGCAACCTTACTACAATGACAGGACCAGTGTCGGCTGAAGAGGCTGAAGATGGTGAATATAGGTTTACTACCAATGCTAGAGTGGCTGCCGTGATGTACAGTGCGACCATCTTGGGAAGAAGTTTCCAGGCTCAGCCCAGCAACTAAGAGCTACTGGAGTCAGTGGGACCTTCTTTGTTTGAACAACGGACTACTGGAGCTTCAGTGGGAGACATCCGATAGTCTCAGTAAGTACTGGCAGCTAGTGGTTCCTAAGAAAATAAGGTTTGAGGACTTAGAAAAGTCTCATAACCAAATCACTAGTAGGCATCTGAGAGTGAAGAAAACTCTAAGTCAGCTGCGACAGAGGTTCTATTAGACTGGCATGTGTCAGGATGTTGAAGAGTGGTGTTGGGCCTCTGACATATGCTGTGCAAAGAAGGGACCCACGAAACGTGGTTGCGCTCCTCTTCAGCTGTACCAACTGGGTGTACCAATGGAGAGAGTTGCGGTGGGCATTGCTGGACCTCTGCCACTCACTGCAAGAGGAAATCAGTATATATATGTGTTGCCATGGACTACTTCACAAAGTGGCCAGCAGCATATACCATCCCGATCAAGAGGCTTAGGTGTTGGTTGACCAGTTTTCTCATTTTGGGATGCCACAGGAGCTACATTCAGACCAGGGTAAAAATTTTGAGTCTGCTGTGTTTCGTGAGTGCTGTAAGTTACTGGGGATCAAGAAGACCAGGACGACCTCACGAAGGCCACAGCCAGATGGTTGGTGGAGAAATTCAACTGGACCCTGGGACAAAACCTAAGTACTGTGTAAAGGGGACAGATGGAATGGAACCAGAAATTATATGCATTGCTGATGGCATATCGGTCTGCATCCCACAAGTCTACCGGCTACACCCCTGCAAAACTGATGCTGGGACACGAGTTACGATCTCCAGTTGATTTGAAAATGGGACGACTATCTGGTGAAGCGCTGCCTACTGACACCTTCAGCTTTGTGAAGCAT